>NW_016161523.1:0-50668 GCF_001687245.7 Rhagoletis zephyria
TTATCAAGCGATATTTTTTATTCATGTAAATTACACGGCAATTTTCTTTGCTGATGTTTCCAATGCTGGTTTTTAGATAATCAAGCAGCTTTTGCCAGTTATTTATTATAGGTAAATTTCTCATTTCCTCTCTTGCAGAGCGAACAAAAGCTTGCTTCACACAGAAAATAGCGGATATTGCAGCGTCACTTATTCCATCAATATTTCTTAGAGCCTCTAGGTCAGCATTGAAAACTCTGTTTAAGTTTCCAAAATGGTTTATGAGTCCTTTTGCAATAGGTTTTACATCAATTCTACTATATGCTGAGTACAATATATGCTCCAAAACTTCATAATCAAGAAGTGATCGTCCATTGTCTGAAATTACCCTGCTTCTTAAACGTTTTCTATGTCCTTTTTGATAGCTTTTAATCATTTAAACTATTTATTTTATGTTTATATGATAATAGATTAAAATTCTTAAGTAAAACATTTAAGTTTATATACCTTTAATAAAGTTGCAAAAAATCAATCTTTTATGTATATATAAATAAATCCTCTTAATTAACATGCAGGTTGTAAATTATACAGCAATATTTGAGCTCATTGATTATGAGTTTAAAGATAACTTTCTTCTAAAAGAAGCATTAACTCATCCAAGTGTTAACAAAAGGGATAGCAAGGATCAAGTTGTGAATTACGAAAGATTAGAATTTTTGGGAGATAGCATATTAAATATGACTGTATCTGTTATGTTATTTAAATTGTTTCCCAATGAAAAAGAAGGGGATTTAGCAAAAAGAAAAACAGATTTAGTTTGTGGTAGTACGCTTACCAATATAGCTAGACAGATAAAATTAGGCGATTTCATAATTATGAATAATAGTGAACGGTGTAATGGGGGAGAACATAATTCAAAGAATTTGGAAAATGCACTTGAAGCGTTAATAGGGGCAATTTATATTGATGGTGGATTTGAGGATGTTGAAAGGTTTGTTACTAGGCATTGGAAGGAATTAGCCCAAAAAACAGTCAATCCACCTCAAGACTCTAAGACGTTACTACAGGAATGGACTCAGAGAAACAAGTTATCTTTGCCTGAGTATCAGCTTGTAAAGCGAAGCGGACCTGCTCATAGACCGGAATTTACCATCTCAGTTTATGTGAAGAATTATGGTAAAGTTTCTGCACAAGCTTATAGCAAAAAAACTGCCGAACAAAAAGCAGCTGAATCGATGATAGAAATTATTAATAATAAAAAGTGAGCACCCTTTTGTGTAAAATAGGTATATTTAAAGTCACGATTGGATTGACATCAGGCTGAGAGTAATTTAAAAATTAAGTAGATCTTTGATATATGATAAATGCCGATAGAAATATTAATGCCAGCTCTTTCACCGACAATGAGCAAAACAGGGGGGAAAATAGTAAAGTGGTGTAAAAAAGAAAAAGACAAGGTTGAAGTAGGTGATGTAATTGCTGAGATAGAGACTGATAAAGCTATCATGGAATTTGAATCGATAGATGAGGGAATCATCGCGAAGGTTTTAGTACCAGAAGGAACAGGTGGTATACCTGTTAATCAAGTCATTGCCATAATGATAGAAGAAGGGGAGAAATTTGCAGAAGATAGTTGTAAATATGAACAAAAAAATGCACCAAATACAGAAACAGTAAGTGATAAAGAAGACAGAGTGAAGATAAGTCCCATAGCTAAAAAAATCGCCAGCAGTGAAGGGATTGACATAAGAAAGCTGAAGGGTACTGGCCCATATGGACGTATAATTAAAGCTGATGTATTAGCCAGTGACTTAAAGGTAGAAAAAACTAGCGATATTATTGAAGTAAGCAACATGCGTAAAGTAATAGCTCAGCGCTTAGTGGAATCTAAACAAACTATTCCGCATTTTTATCTAACAGTAGATTGTAAAATTGATAAGCTAGTATCGTTAAAAAATGATATTAATACTGCAATCGATGGCAGTAAAATCACGATTAATGATTTAGTAGTTAAAGCTGTTGCTCTTAGTATGAGCAAATTCCCTGATATAAATTCCTCATGGACAGATAATAAAATATTGAAATATTCAAATATAGACATTTCTATAGCCGTGGCACTTGATGATGGATTAATTACTCCGATAGTTAAGAACGCTGATCAAAAAAATATTTTGTCTATTTCAAAAGAGGTAAAAGACTTAGCAGGTAGNTCAGGGGGGTGGCTTTACCGTTTCTAATTTAGGTATGTTTGGCATCAAGACCTTTAGTGCGATAATTAATCCGCCTCAATCCTGTATAATGGCTGTTGGCGCATCTGAAAAACGTCCTATTGTTGTGGATGAGAAAANGATGAGAAAATAGAGATAGTAGAAGTCATGACAGTTACACTTTCAGTTGATCATAGAGCAGTTGATGGAGCATTAGGAGCAAAATTCCTTAACGCTTTCAAGCATTACATGGAAAATCCATTGTTAATGCTTGTTTAAAGATCATTTACCACCAATATAATTATTACAATATTAACGTTTCTTGGGTTATTATCATAATAATTTATTGGTTAGAGGTAAGAAATGAGTTACACAGAACATAGTACAAAGCCTGAAATTCAAATTAAAGGCGATCAGTTATTCAAAGGTAATAGTTCTCAATTGTTATCTAACAAAGAGAATATTTCTAAATTATTATCTTATGTATATTATAGTCCTTTGTATAAAGAAGGAATAGATTATCTGCATACAATACTTGATGATATAAAAATTCATGATGTGCTGGTCTGGATGTTAAACGATCTTGAGAATACAGGAGAACCTTTTTATGATGAATTCAGTGAAGAGTATTATTTCACTACCGGTTATTTAAATTTAGTGCTGGATAAATATCAAGAGCAAGGTAAAAATTCCTTAGTTGAATATGTAGACAACGTGTTACATAATATAGAATCAAAGGATGCCCTGTATCAAGAGGACTTAAAAGATCTGTGTGCAAAGCTTCATGATGGAGTAAAGGTTAAAGATGTGCTGAGCTGGATATCAAAGGATCTAAAGAACGGAATAGAATATAATGAATCTAGCCGTCAACATATGTTTACTACTAGTTTTATGCAATTAGCGCTGGATGACATTAATAAGACCTTTGAGGAGCAAGAAAAGATAAAGAAGGAGGTAGGTCAGCTTCCTAGAACAAAACGAAAGAATAAAAACGATGTAGTTTGTATTTCGCGGACTAGTAGTCAAGATAGTGGTATCGATCTTTCTGGTAGTGTAAGTGATGATGAAGCAAAAACTTTTAAACCTTCTGTACTTCCAGAGCCACAACTAAGTAATGGAGAAAAGCAGGCATTTGAAGCTGAAACAAAAGGTGCTTTGCAAAACCTTGAATCTAAAACTAAAGAGGTTAAGAGTAAAATTAAACCTCCTGTACCTCCAAAGCCGCAACTAAGTAATGGAGAAAATCGGGCATTTGAAGCTAAAACAAAAGGCACTTTGCAAAAGCCTGAGTCTAAAACTAATAGTAAAGAAAAGTCAGTGCAAGAGCTAAAAGCTATGTTTGAAAAGAAAGCTTCAAATGTAGAAACTCCGTCTTCTAGAGTTAATGGAATAAATAATGTAAAGAGACTAGAAGCTATATTTGAAAAGAAAACTTCAAATGTAAAAAACCCGGATTCTAGAATGAAAGGTAATGTAAAGGAACTAGCAGCTATGTTTGAAAAGAAAGCTCCAAATGTAGAAAACCCGGATTCTAGAATTAATGGAATAAGTAATGTAAAGAGATTATCAGCTATATTTGAGCAAGGAAAGTAATAGCAAGATATAGATTGTAAACTTACATAAAATATATTAAGAGGGGAGCTTCTCTTCAAGAGAGCTCTCTTCAGAAGAATCGGCATCTTCAACTTTTGCAACTGATACTACCTTTTCATCTTTTTCTGTTTTAAATAGAGTTACTCCTTGAGTGCTGCGTCCTGCGATTCTTATGTCATTAACTGAAATTCGAATTAATTTGCCTTTATCCGTTATAAGCATAATATTATCATCCTGTTTAACTGGAAAGCTGGCAACAACATTGCCATTTCTGCTAGTCGTGAGTATATTTGTAATGCCAATACCGCCTCTACCGGTAGTTCTGTATTCATATGCGGAAGTTCTTTTACCGAAGCCATTTTCTGTGATGGTCAATATAAATTCTTCATTTTTAGCGAATTTTAAGAACGCTTCGTTGTCTATTTCTATACCACTTAATATCTTTTCTAGCTTGTGATCTATAACTTCACTGTGTGCAGCTTCTAATCTCTTGCTAAGTGAAACCTTTAGGTAAAGCTCTTTTTCTTCTGTGGTAATTTCCACACCATTTAATATCGTCATTGACATTACACTATCGGCTTTTGCAAGCTTGATACCCCTTACACCATCTGAGTTCCTACTCTTAAATTGGCGCACATCGCTTGCAATGAATCTAATACTTTTTCCTGACCTTGTTGAAAGCAATATATGGTTACTTTCAGTGCATACTTTAACTGCTATCAACTTATCACCTTCATCTAATTTAATTGCTATTTTGCCATTGCTTGGAATATAATCGAAATCTGCTAGAGAGTTACGTCTTATATTGCCATAAGCAGTGGCGAAAACTATGTTGAAACTCTCATCAATCTCATTTGGTAGGGGCATGATATTAGTGATAGTTTCTCCATCAATCAGTGGGAATATGTTAACCAACGCTCTTCCGCGTGCACTTGGTTCTGAGAGAGGTAATTTATAAACTTTTAGTTTATATACTCGACCAATATTAGAGAAGAATAAGACGCTAGTGTGAGTATTGCCGACAAATAATTTAGTTATTACATCCTCTTCTTTTAACCCTTGTCCCAACTTTCCTTTGCCACCACGACGTTGAGTTCTGTAGTGAGAAAGTTTTACACGCTTGATATAACCATTCATGGTTACAGTGACGACCATGTCCTCCTGTGGAATTAGATCTTCAGCTTCGATATCTACATCTGACTCTTCAATCGCAGTTTTTCGCGAAACTGCAAATCTGTTCTTGATTTCCTGTAAATTGACTTTAATTTCTTTCATCAATTTTTCTTCTGAGCCGAGGAAATCAATATATTCTTTTATTAAGTTTACCATAGAGTGTAGCTCAGCTTCTAATTTATCTTTTTCAAGCCCTGTTAAGCGTTGTAACTTCATATCAAGGATAGCTTTTGCCTGCAGCTCAGTGAACCTATATACTCCGTCTTCTAAAAAGCTTGTGCTATCTGAAATTAATTCAATAATTGTCTGTATCTCAGATGAAGTTTTCCACTCTTTATTGAGAAGTTCTCTACAAGCTTCTGCAGGATCTTTTGCACCACGAATAATTTTTATCACCTCGTCTATACTTAAGACTGCAATATAGAGTCCTATATGTATATGCGCCTTTTCTCTTGTTCTTCTCAATCGAAACTCTGTTCTTCTAACCAGTACTTCTTTTCTGAAGTCGATAAAGGCAGTTATGATCTCTTTTAATGACATCAAAGCTGGCCTATTGTTATTTAACACTAGTGTGTTAACACTAAAACTACTTCTCAGAGGAGTTAACCCTAGTATTTGATTTAATATGAAATCCGCTGCAGCGTTTTTCCTGAGTTCAATTACTACCCTGATACCAGATTTATCGGACTCATCCCTGATCTCCACTATGCCATCAATCCTTTTTTCTTTAACAAGCTCACCTATCTTTTCTATCAACTTAACTTTATTGACTTGATAAGGTATTTCGTCGATGACTATTGCCTGCCTATCTTGAGGTAAATCCTCTATGTGAGTTTTACCCTGTACAACGATCGAGCCTCGACCTGTTGCAAATGCTGATTTTATACCTGTCCTACCAAGGATTACTCCACCTGTTGGAAAGTCTGGACCAGGTATTACCTCCAGTAATTCATCTAAAGTAACCTCAGGGTTATCTATGTACAAAATACAAGCATCAATTATTTCACCAAGATTATGAGAAGGGATGTTAGTTGCCATTCCAACTGCAACACCACTTGCGCCGTTGACCAATAAGTTTGGAAATTCTGCGGGTAATACAACCGGCTCAGATTCGTTACCATCGTAGTTTGGCCTAAAATCAACAGTATCCTCATCGATGTCATTCAGTAAAAAATGTGATACCTTATGTAGCCTTGCTTCTGTATACCGCATTGAAGCAGGAGGATCCCCGTCTATCGATCCAAAGTTACCTTGCCCATCAATCAGTGGTAAAAGGAGAGAAAAGTCCTGTGCCATTCTCACTAGGGAATCATAAATTGCGGCATCACCGTGTGGGTGGTATCTACCCATCACATCACCGACAACTCTAGCTGCTTTTTTATATGGCTTACCAGCATCATATCCAGCTCTGGACATTGCATACAGTATGCGTCTATGAACTGGTTTGAAACCGTCACGCACATCCGGTATAGCACGACTTATAATTACACTCATTGCATAAGAGAGGTAAGAATCTTCTAACTCTTTTACTATTGATACTGGTACGATGTTGTCTTGCATTCTGATTATGATTTATTAAACCAAGTGTAACACTGAATTAGGTGGCTGACAACAGCCAAAAGTTCATTGGTTATAAATTTAAAAACTTGTGTGTAAGACGATATATTTTATACTTTAATATAGTGATTATGCATAATTGAATGAACTACTATAGAACTCATACGTGTAACGAATTAAGAAAAAATAATGTAGAAGAAGAAGTAACTCTCTCTGGATGGCTGTACCGCAAGCGGGATCACGGTAATTTAGTTTTTGTTGATCTACGAGATTTTTATGGGGTAACCCAACTGGTATTTAATAATGACAGGGACTTTTTTGATAGAATTTCGGATTTAAAACTAGAAAGTGTTATTACTATAAAAGGAATAGTAAAAGCAAGGACTGAAGATACAATAAACACGTCTATAGCAACAGGAGAAGTTGAAGTTGTAGTTAATGATTTATATGTTGAGTCGGAAGTAAAGTTATCTGATGATGAGGAGATAGCAAAGGAAGAAAGAAGTATATTAGCAAGTGTTGCTGGTGAGTGTGATTATCCCGAGAACATGAGATTTAAATATAGGTTTCTTGATTTGAGGCGTGAGAAAGTCCGCAACAATATTATTTTGCGTTCGCATGTTATTGCAGAGCTGCGCAAGCTTATGATAGAGCAGGGGTTTTTGGAGATTCAAACTCCAATACTCACGGCTTCATCACCAGAAGGGGCACGTGATTATTTAGTGCCAAGTAGGTTACATCCCGGTAAATTTTATGCACTGCCACAAGCACCTCAAATTTTCAAGCAGCTGCTTATGGTTTCAGGGTTTGATAAATATTTTCAAATTGCGCCATGTTTTCGTGATGAGGATGCAAGAGCTGATCGCTCTCCAGGTGAGTTTTATCAGCTTGATCTAGAAATGTCTTTTGTTACTCAGGAGGATATTTTTCAGATTATAGAATCAACTTTATATCAGGTGTTTGCAAAATTTTCTAGCAAGTCTATTGATACAAGTTCTCCACGTATTACTTATAAAGAGGCTATGTTAAAATATGGTTCTGATAAACCAGATCTGCGCAACCCCTTGTTGATTAGTGATGTCACGGAAGTTTTTCGTCATTCAGAATTTAATATTTTCAAAAAGAATATAGAGCAAGGCATGGTGGTAAGAGCAATTCCTGCTCCTAATACAGCAGAAGAACCACGTAGCTTTTTTGATAAAAAGATAGAACATGCACAAAAGGAATTTGGTGCAAAGGGGCTTGGGTATATTACTTTTGATAAAGACGGTGTTGCAAAAGGGCCAATAGCAAAATTTCTCGATGAAAATAGGCTTAATCAGATTATAGAGCTAACAAACATCAAACCAGGAGATAGTGTCTTTTTTGCTTCTGATAAGGAAAATGAGGCGGCAACAATTGCTGGTAAAGTTCGTACTCTTTTAGGATCAGAGCTAGGATTGATTGATANTTTGCTGGATTATTGATTTTCCATATTTTTTCTATGATGATAAAAGCAAAAAAATTGATTTCTTTCATAATCCGTTCTCTATGCCGAAGGGTGGTCTTAAAGATTTAGAGGAAAAAAATCCATTAGATATTCTTGCGTATCAATATGATTTGGTTTGTAATGGAGTGGAGTTATCCAGTGGTGCGATCCGTAATAACAATCTGGATATTATGTATAAAGCTTTTTCTATCGCGGGTTATAGCAAGGAAGAAGTAGACACTAAATTTGGGGCTTTAGTGCGTGCATTTAGGTTCGGAGTTCCTCCGCATGGTGGTATAGCACCTGGAATTGATAGAATGGTTATGCTCCTTGCTGATGAGCCAAATATACGCGAGATTATTTGTTTTCCTATGAATCAACAGGGTGAAGATGTTCTGATGGGTGCTCCTTCTAAGGTGGATCTACGTGAACTATTTTTGAAAGTATGTGAATAATTTTGAGAAAAGTGTGTGCTTTATTAAATTGATTTAAGTATA
Organism: Rhagoletis zephyria; assembly: GCF_001687245.7. Taxonomy (NCBI): domain Eukaryota; kingdom Metazoa; phylum Arthropoda; class Insecta; order Diptera; family Tephritidae; genus Rhagoletis; species Rhagoletis zephyria. The sequence continues at coordinate 8,475 of NW_016161523.1, forward strand.
TCTTTTGAACAGGAAATTACTTTATTAAGCATGTAGTTTTCGTGATTTTTATCTATTTTAGATAATTCATACAGATAGTTTACCATTATTCCAGCAGATTGCTTAATGCCTTTATCGGAAGTATCAGCCATCCAGTTTAACTTTTTGATTGAAGCGCCATTGCTTAAATGGAAATGCGCTACTGGGTTATGGACATAGCCATTTTTATTATAAACTTTTAATAGGTAATACGTGCATAACTTAAGCAGAGACTGCTTTACCTCACATTCACGGTGAGTTTCAGTACTTTCTAAAATTTCACTGCAAGGTTGCTTTATTTGCAACTTATCTATGATATCATCTGTTAAAGCTTCCTTTAACCACTGTGTAAACCCAGGTATTGGCGAGAGAGTAGCATATGTTTTTATATTCTTAAATTCTTTTGACAACTTTTCTACAACTCTTTTTATTAAAAAATTACCAAAGCTAATACCAGATAGTCCTGCTTGAGTATTTGATATCGAATAAAATAAGGCTACACTTGCGCTACTTGGATTACTTGAAGGTACTGACTCATCTAGAAGATATTGGATGCTATCTGCAATGCTATCTATCAGTGCAACCTCTACGAAAATTAAAGGTTCATTTGGCATTTTATAGTGAAAAAAGGCAAAACAAAGACGGTCAGAGTCTAGTCTATTTTTCAAATCACTCCATGATGAAATTTTATGTACTGCTTCGTATTTTATCAATTTTTCCAGCAATGATGCAGGTGAGTTCCAAGTAATCTGATGTAAATCTAATAGGTCTACGTCAAACCAAGTATGTAATATATTTTTTAATTCCTTCTCTAGTGGATTTAATTCTTTATATTGACTTTTTAGTCTCAGTACATCAGAGCGCATATCAACAATAAATTTGAGGCCATCTGGTAAAGAAATGAATTGTTTTAATATCTTGGAGCGTGGTGATTCGAGAGCCTTTATAAGATTTTGTTCAAATTTATAGCTTGATCTAGGATCATAATTCTTTTTGTACTCTACAATTCTTTCACCTATCTCTTCCTGACTTGGATTAAACTTTTCTGCTAAAATCTGCAGAAATTTTATTTTGCCATTTTCTGATAAATTTAGGTACAAATTGCCAAGAGATACTGTGTTTTTTCGTGCTGAAACTTCTCCACCTTTTGGATTTAAACATTCATTCATTTTTGCAATTAAAGCATCGATGTCTCTCTTATTACTTAAATCTAGGTTAATATTACCTATCCATGATCTTACAGCACCTGCAACCTCACCAAATATTTTTAATAAACTTTTTACTGTTTTTTTATCTTCGACTTTTACTAAGCTGGTTTTCATACTGGATTACTCAACTGTCACAGATTTAGCTAGATTTCTTGGGCAATCAACATCGAGACCCTTGTTCACTGCAATAAAATATGCAAGAAGCTGCATGGCAACACTATAAATAATTGGAGAAATAAAGTTGTCAACTGTAGGAAGCTGTATTACATCTTCACAAATTTCTTTGAGAAACGAAGCTCCTTTAATATCAGTGAAAGCAATAACCTTTCCTCTCCGTGTAACTATTTCTTGTATATTGGATAGAGTTTTGAAGAATAAATTGTCGTAAGGAATGATTGCTATAACAAGCACAGCATCATCTATTAACGCTATTGATCCATGTTTCATTTCTCCTGCAGCAATTGCAATAGTATTAATATATGCAAGCTCCTTGATTTTTAGTGCACCTTCCATTGCAACTCCATATGAAACTCCTCTGCCAATTAGAATAACATTACTATGTTCTGATATATAATTTGATATATTTTGTATCGTTTCAATGTGCAAAACATTCTCTATATATTTTGGTAGAGATTTTATAGCATTGCTAAATCGTTCTATATCAGCATCGTTTATTATGTTTTTGATTGCTGCAAGTTCTATAACAAAACATGCTAAAGTAGCAAGTTGACTTGAAAATGTCTTTGTTGAAGCGACACCTATTTCTGGGCCAGCAAGAGTATGTAATACAATGTCCGATATTTTTTCTATACTGCTATTGAGTGTATTAGTTATAGTAATAATGTTCTGCTTTTGTGATTTTGCATAGCATAGAGCTTCTATAGTATCTGCAGTCTCACCGGACTGTGAAATGAATAACCCAACACTTTCCTCTTCTAGTTTAATATTACTATACCTAAATTCTGATGAGATTTCTAAGTGAACTCTGACCTGAGCAATACTTTCTAACCAATACTTTGCTATTAGTCCAGCAAAGTAAGACGATCCGCATCCGACTATAGTAATATAAGTGAGCCTTGAAAATAACTCCGTGTTTGTAAGCATGATGTCTTGATACTTTGCATAGAATTGATTTATTGTTTCATGCAAGACATGTGGCTGATCAAATATTTCTTTTAGCATAAAGCTGGAATAGCCTTTTTTATCAATAAGAAAGTTACTTGTACTATTGCTTTTTACGTTACGCTTTACTTCTGTACCATTATTATATATTTCAACTTCACAGCATCTTATCATTGCAATGTCGTCATCCTCTAAATGAGATATTTTATCCACAAATGAATTCAAAGTGTTAGAGTCGGATGCAGCAAACATAGCACCACAATTATAGCCTATCGTTAATGGTAAACCTCTCTTTGTAACAAATAAGGTATCAGGATACTCTGCAAATAATAAAACTAAGGCGAAAGACCCATGCAAATTGCTTATGCACTTAAATAAGGAATCTATAGGTGATAGCCCTTCATTGAGGTATAAAGTTAATATATTAGGTATCACTTCTGTATCAGTGTCAGTATAAAATTGTATACCTATTTTTTCCAAATTCCTCTTTAGTAGGTTATAATTCTCAATTATACCATTGTGAGCAACAGCTACTTTGTTTGTATGAATTGGATGGGCATTTTTAAGACTTGGAGCTCCATGTGTAGCCCAGCGGGTATGAGCTATTCCAACTGTGCTATTGGACATTTCATTGTGGTTTATTATCCTATGCAGCTTTTCAACTCTACCTTCTGATTTTTTTACTTCTATTTTACCTTCCTTGTTTACAACTGCTATACCTGCAGAATCATAACCCCTATACTCTAATTTCTGCAGCCCAGTTAGTAAAGTTTGTACTACTGAAGAACCATTGCTTACTACACCAAATATTCCACACACGACCAACTATTTTTCATCCTTACTTTCATTGTCTTTTTTCTTCTCATTGGCTGCTGGCCTATCTTTATTCTGTTTATCTGTTTTATTTTTTTCAACTGCTGTTTTTTGAGTTAAAACTTGAGATATAGTAGATTTTAAAACTTTGACTTCAACTTTTGGTGCAATTTCGATGATGAATTGTTCATTTGCTTCATCAACTTTGCTTACTTCACCTACTATGCCGCCAGCAGTAACCACAACATCTCCACGTTTTATTAGATCAATCATGTTTTTATGCTCTTTTAATCTCTTTTGATGTGGACGAATAATCATAAAATAAAACACTAGAATTACTAAAACGAACGGGACAAAGCCTACAAGAGATGTTGACGCGCTATTATTAGAGCTAGCAGCTAATGCTTCAGAAAAAAACATACTTAATCCTATAATTAATTTTATTTCAGTATTAATTACAATATAATATCATGTCAACTCAAAACGTGCTTTCTATCAGGAACTCTTGTTTGTGATAAAGGCAAAGCAGCAAGGAGAGAACCAAAAGCAATAAGAATAGAACCTAGCCAAATGATCGATATAGCAGGTTTATAGTATACTTTAGTGGCAATTCTATTTTTTTCCTTATTAATTTCACCTATTATAACATATATATCAGAAAATAAATTATGATAGATGCTGCTTTCAACATTTTTCTGTTGCTCTACAAGATAAAATCTGTGTTCAGGAGTTATTTCTCCTAGTGTTCTATTATTTAGTAAATTTTTAATAGATATAGCAGCTCTGACTGCATGGAAATTTTTTTCTTTTATTAACTCAACATTTTGCAGAGTAACTTTAAATTTATTGACTGTTATGCTATCACCTATCCTTAAATATCCTTCTTTCTCTTNTCTCTTCTTGCCAACCAACAGAACAGGCTATGCCAAGCACTAAGATTGCAACTCCTGCATGAGCGATCATCATTGCGTAATAAGACTTAGATACTTTCCTTGCAAGTAATACGGATTCACTAAGCGTTGATTTAAATAGACTAATCCTTTTACTGTATGCTTCTAAAATAAAAACCAGTAATGCAGCCGAGATGGTAATTGATAATACTATCATCAGCTTCATATGAAAGATAAATGGTAGAATTGCTGCGGCACTGCAGAATGAAAATCTATATTCACTAAAAATAGATAATAAGTTACTTCCCTGCCAACGGCAGTATTGTCCCACTATAGTAAGGATCAAAATAGCTAATGCAACGGAATTAAACAGAGTATTGTAGTATACTTCTCCAACTGAAATTGTTTTGCCAGTTAGATATTCAAGCAGTGTTGGGTATAGGGTGCCAGCAAAAACAATGAAAAAAGCAGTTATAAACAAAAAGTTATTTACTAACATCATTGTAAAGCGTGAAAAGAGAGGAAAAGTAGGCTGTGATACGCAGCGTGTTTTTGCAAATATGATGAAAATTAACAGGCTGCTACATGCAGTAATGCCAAGTATAATTGATATGTATAAGCCATACTCCGGATCATACGCAAACGTGTGTACTGAGCTTAGCATACCAGACCGAACTATCAAAGTTCCGGTTATGCTTAGGATAAAAACAATAAGCGCGAGTAAGATAGCAAAGTTTTTCAGGATGTTAAAGTTTTTTACTACAAGTAACAAATGTGTAAGTGCAACTGCGATCAGCCATGGCATTAAAGAAACGTTCTCTACCGGATCCCAAAACCAAAATCCACCCCAACCGAGTTCACGATATGCCCACCAACTGCCAAGACTAATACCTATAGTCAATAATGACCAAGAAATGAGTACCCAGGGTCTTACAGTTTTAGCCCAAACATTTCCTTCAATTTGCGTAATAAGTGCAGCTATTGATAGTGAAAAAGGAACACTAAATCCAAGATACCCTAGGTACAGTACTGGTGGGTGAATAGCAAGGCCTATATCTTGCAATACTGGATTGAAGCCTAGCCCATCTGTTGCAGTGTCTAGCATTTTGGAGAATGGGCTTGATTCAACTAAAGTAAATAATAAAAAGCAAAAACAGATTAACGATTGAGTGATTATCGATGTTTTCTTCAGCTTATTTTTATTATCGATAAAAGTATTCATTAGTAATAAATATAAAGTAAGCACTAACGTCCAAAGCAGCATAGATCCTTCTTTGTTACCCCAGACTCCGCATATTTTATAAAGTAGAGGTTTTGTTGTATGCGAATGATAGTATACATTTTCGAGGGAAAAATTGTCTGTAACATGACAGTAAATCAAAATGGCCATTGATACCGATACACTTAGGAATAGAAGAGAAGCAATAGGCCGATAAAAGTTAGATGGTGAAAACACATGCATTATGGACAATAAGCACGCTATGAGTAACAGTATATTTCCGAAGTCAGACATAGAGTATATTTATTTATATAATTAGATGTTACTAATAACTAGTTAAAATATGAAGTTTTTATTATTTGCAAGTAATTGTTGTTAAAATCTATTGACAGTAGTATTGACATGCATTATATCTATCATAACTCTGTATTAGTAACAAAGATTATATAAAAATTAATAATTAGGCAGTTATACTACTATGAGTTGTAATTAGAGATTAATTTAATATTGAGGTAAGAGATTTATGACTACAGCTACAAAGATTAAAAGAACAGTAACGAGATTTATACTTCCCCAGGGAGGAAAATCTGCTAAATCATCGAATGAGCAAAGAATTTCAGATCTTTATACTCTGTTAGGATTTAAAGGCAGGGAAGGTTTTGAAAGTAAGATAAAAAAGTTTAATGGTAAGGGAGAGTATGTACAAGTAACAAAAAAATTGTGTAATGAGCTTGCAGCGCAAGTTGAACGAGATGAAGAAAGCAAGAGAATAGCAAAAAACATTAACTATACTATTAAAGGATTTAAAAGTATTGATGATAAGCTAAACAATCTTTTAGGGCTGAAAAAAGATGCGGAAAGCTTTTTAGAAAACCCAGAGAGTAACCCGCAAATTATATCTAATGTCAGTGCTCCAAATTCAGACATGGTCTTTCATGAAATTGGACGTGGGATCTTAGCAGAACGTAATATTACACCGGGAAAAAAGGAAACTTTTAATAAGGTTCTTACATCCAATAAACAGGATTTCGAAGATACCTTGAAGTATATAAGTTCACTAGAAAGCGAAATTGGAATAACACTAGAGAAATTAAATGACAATCGTACTGAGGCTTTTCTCTCAAAACACGTTGAGTCATTAAGCAAAAAGTACCCTGGTCTTTCTACTAAGATGCAAGATGCAATGAAAATTCTAGCAAACAAAGAGTTAAGAGAGTTTTACAACCAGGGAGTACGAGAAGGGACTTTGCAGACAATAATATTATATCAAAAATGTAAAGAATTGCATGAAGATCAATTGGTGAGCGATATAGAAAAATTAAATGAATTAAAGAATATTGTAACAAACACAATCGATAGAGTTGATAGTGACTTTAATAGAAGTAAAGCTGCAATTTTTAATTGCAAGACAAGTCAAGGTAGATACGAAGCTGAGCAAAATCTTTTTAAGTTTAGAGCTAAATATTGTCAGCAAGCGATAGAAGTACTTCAGCAAATGGTTGAAGAACATCAGAAAAAAATTGATGAGTGTGTTAATCCTATAAGAAATATAATTAATGAGTTCTCGGAGAAAACACGGAAATCAAAGCAAATAGCTCAATTTATATCGATAATAGATGCATTACAAATGCAGCATAATGAACTTAGGGGTAAGCAAAAGATTAATGAAGATTCAGAAAAGCTTTTAGCATATCTGGCAGATAAACGAAGTGCAATATGTTCTGAATTGGAGGCGACAGTTACTGTAGCGACAAACCTTTCACAAACTTACAGTGAACCGCATAAGGATATGATTATGTCAACATATATATAAAAAGGTATCTCAGCCCATTTTAAGTAATGGCTGAATTTTTGTTAGGAATTTTCATTGAGAGAGGTATGATATATGCAATGAGCTATAGCTGATAGGAGTGAAATCTGTTTTATTGACAAGGCCTTTGTTGGATTCATTGGGTACAAGGAGTTTATTAAAAAGACACGGATATAAAGTATATATAGAGCCAGTCTTTACAGTGAAATATTTGTACCCTGACTTGTCTTTGTATGAATTTGATGTTGTAGTATCCACTAGTAAAAATAGCATTAAAGCTTTCAGTCATGTGTGTAAAATAAACAACCTTCCTATTATCACAGTTGGTAATGCAACTATGGAAACTGCCAAAAATCTCGGTTTTGTTAATGTAGAGTCGGTAGATAGTAATGTTGAAGATTTGATCTTATTTATAAAGTCTTACTATGCACATGAAGTTAGGTTTCTGTATATTAGAGGACAGGAAGTATCGTATGATCTGAAGAAAAAATTATTTGATGATGGTTTTGATATAAAAGAGGTAATACTCTATAGAACAATTACTAAAAGGCATTTATCTAATAGATGTAAAAATTTATTACTAGATGGTGCTATCAACGGTGTAGTTTTTTTTTCATCACAAACAGCAAGGGTGTTTTGTTCATTAATTTTAAAATGTGGGCTTTCACATCTGACAGGTAATATAGTAGCGTACGCAATAAGTAAGAACGTTGCTGACAATTTGAAGCAGGTAAAATGGAAAGCNAGAGAATTTAATTGATACGATTAATAAGGATAGCGAATGCTAAGAGTAGCAACTTGGAATGTAAACTCCATACGCAAAAGAATTGAACAACTTTGCAACTTCATAGTCAGTAGTAAGATAGACATCATTTTACTGCAAGAGATAAAATGTACTGAAGAACAATTTCCCCATTTAGAAATAAAAGCACTGGGGTATAAATATGCCCTATACGGGCAAATTGCAAGAAATGGGGTATGTATCTTATCAAAATACCCGATATTAAATCAATTTAAAATTGATATAGTAGATGGCTGCTATGAAGCACGTTATGTGGAATGCGTAATTGAATACATGAATCAGCAAGTAAGGCTCGGAAGTGTGTATGTTCCAAATGGGCAGAGTCCAGATTCTCATATGTTTGAATATAAGTTGAGATTTCTTGATAATTTATATGAAAGGATGAGAGGATTACTAAAACGTGAAGAGTTAGTCATAATTGCTGGTGATTACAATGTTGCACCTGATGAAATTGATGTTTTTGATGCAAATTTAATCAATGGCCAAATCTGTTTTCATGTTAAAGAACGTGAAAAATTAAAGGCAATTTTTAACCTTGGGTTCACAGATGCATTTAGGATATCTAATCCAAATCTACAGCAATTTAGTTGGTGGCACTATCAAGGTAACTCATTTAGAAATGATCAGGGAATGAGAATAGATCATATGCTGCTCTCACCACAAGCTGTAGATAAATTGGAAACATGTTACATTCATAGTGGATTACGCAAGCTAGAAAATCCATCAGATCATGCTCCTGTCATTTGTATTATACAAGATTAGAGTTGGATTTTATCCACAGGTTTATCCACAGGTGCAGAGGGTTGATTCACATAATAAAAAAACAGTTGCTACGCGTAATATAATGGTATGGACGAGTATGATAAATATTAATTGCATAATAAATATTCACATTGCGATGTCGTTGCGGAACAGTTTATTTATGCTATAATGATTGCTATTCTACTATATTAAAATTGGCTATGAAAAATATACATATTAAAATATATGCTTTGGTGTTAGTGCTTGCTGTTATAATTAATTTGGTATACTTAAAGGAATTAGAAGCAGTAGCGCATTTATTAGATAAGCACTCTGTACCATGCAAAAACGTTATGTGGCTATCGCCAGAAGAAGTTTCACAACTGATGAAAGAATTGGATGGGTGGTTAATCAATAGTAGAGGACATTTATATAAGGAGTATAAGTTTTCCGATTTTGCCAGTGCAATGGACTTTGCTAATAAAGTCAGTAAGATTGCAGAGAGGGAATACCATCACCCCAATATTAATATTTCATGGGGAAAATGTAGGCTTGAAATCTGGACCCATTCAACCAATGGACTCACCGAAAATGATTTTATTTTAGCTGCAAAAGTTGACTATGAAATAAAATGATTTTTCCTGTAGCTGGTCATCATATAGTATATGCAGAAATAAACTGGTAGTATCTCAAGTCTACCAATCAGCATCAGAAAAGATAGGAATAACTTTACTTCATTGCTGAAAGATGAGTAATTACCTGAAGGACCTATGAGACTGCTGAATCCAGGGCCAGAATTTGTGAGCATAGCAGAAACTGCGCTTATACTTGTGATGAAATCAGCATTACTTAAGTAAGACATAATTACTGATGAAGCAGCAAATGTTAATATATAAACTGCGAAAAATATAAGAACGGTATGCACTTCATCACTTTCCAGGTTTCTTTTATTAAATTTTACTGCATTGCATGCATCTTCACTTAGTATGGTGTTAAAATAGTTTTTAATTGATTTTAACATAACTACTATACGGAAGATTTTTATACCTCCGCTTGCAGAGCCACTGCATCCTCCTATGAACGTCAAAAAAAAGGTTAAAACTGAAATCAATCCCCAATTCAAGTTGCTGTAAGTTGAGTGACCAGTAGATGTAAGTAAGGATACAACTGTAAATATTCCATATCTAAATGATTGCCATATTTCTAAATTAACATTTACCAATAGCCAGTAGCAAGCAAGTAAAGATGAAATTATTGCTATTACGAAAAAGTAAGAAACTTGATCATCATGGTAGATGTCTAATTGCTTTACGATTTTTAAGTAACTGAGAAAAGGTAGAGATCCTAAAATCATGAAAATAATAGTTATAACTTCTAATATAGGACTGTTATAATGTCCAATAGAATCATTGTAGTTAGAAAAGCCACCGGTTGATACCGTAGACATTCCATGACATATAGAGTCAAATAACGGCATACCTGCCAAATAATAGGAAAATATACACAGTAAAATGAGAGCATAATATATTATTGTAATATGGATCACAACGTTTCTGATGTGAGGTAATCTTTTCTTTATAGCATCTGAATATTCGGAATAGAGTAAATTATTTAGACTAAAAATTTTAAACATTGGAAAAATAGCAATTCCTGTCGTTACAATGCCCAACCCACCTATGCTATGCAACATAGCTCTCCACATTAATATTCCTGCAGACTGAGCTTCAACATCATTGAGTATAGTTGCTCCTGTTGTTGTTATGCCAGATACTGCTTCAAACAGTGCATCAATGTAGCTGTACCCATTTAGATAAAACGGAATAGCTGCAAATAAAGATAGAGTGAGCCATACACAACTAGTGGTTATAAATACTGCTGATATGCCATGTAATCTACTGATTTTACCTAGAAGAGTGAAAATTATACCGGATGTGCATGTAATAATAAACCCTACTCCAAACAGTTTCCATTCGTGCTGAGGATCAATAACCATTGGAATAATCATTGTAATACTAAACAATAGTAAAAATATTCCGACTGTAAATATAATTGAGCGTGTAGTGTGTAAATGTTGCATTTAGTGTATTTTAATTAACGTTTGAGATTATGTTTGATGACTAAAGATATCTATATTTTCCCATCCTATTAGATCTAGCTGAACACGAGTAGGAAGAAATTCAAAACACTTTTGAGCCAGTTCTTTCCTGTTTTCACGTTCTAGCATTGAATCTAGCTTTTCTTTTATCTGATGAAGGTAAAGTACGTCAGACCCAGCATAACACTTTTGCTTTTCTGTTAGATTGTCATTACCCCAATCGGAAGATTGCTGTTGTTTATTTAATTTAATACCTATTAATTCTGAGCACAAATCTTTTAAACTGTGATTATCTGTATAAGTTCGTACCAAACGTGAGGCTATTTTTGTACAATAGCATGGCAGTGGCCAAATTTTTAAGTAGTAATTTATTATGCCTATGTCAAATCGTGCAAAGTGAAATATTTTAGTGATATTTGTATCCTCAAGTATTTTTTTCAAATTAGGTGCTCTATAATCATTCCTAAACTGAATTAGATGTGCGTTACCATCTCCAAAGGATAATTGCACAAGACATAGCCTATCTCTATTATGCAGCAAGCCCATAGCTTCTGTGTCAACAGCTACAGAACTAACTTTGTAAAACATTAAATTATCTGGTAAGTCATTCTTATGTAAAAATACTTTCATAGATAAAATTATTCTTTCTAAGATTAATAATAATTGAAAGTGTGTTTTAAGTACACAATATTATAAAATGATTAAATACTTTTGTTTGCTTGTTAGAATGATAAAAAAGTTTTTGGTAATATTAAATATATTTTTAATGTTTTTGAAGAAAGCTAAATACAGGTTTTACGTGATTACTTGATGGCCATTTTAAAATTTTTAGTGCTATTTATTATTATTTCTTGTACGCACATTAGTACAAAACCGCATGATGATTTTCATGTAAGAGAAAGTCATGCTCTTTTACAACAGTATCAAGAAGTAACTCCACCTTCGGAACCAGGAGTTCTACATTTGCCAGTCAAGTTTCCTGATATTACCAACAATAGCCTACTTATTTCAATTAATGTAAATGAAAGCACACCTGTGAAAGATCTGTTGATTGAAATAGGGAAAATTTCTGATATTAATTTAGATATAGATCCGAAGATTTCTGGTAACATTATTTTAAAATTAAAAGATAAGAGCGTAAGCGAAGTGATTCAAAATATAGCTCAAAGTGCTGGATTGCGTTACTCTATGGATAATGATGTAGTTAGAATCGAACGAGATCTACCATACGTAAAAAATTACTATGCTGACTTTATCAACATTCAACGTTCTGCTCAAAGTAATTTCATCATCAGTGATGATATTATTAATAATAAAGGGAACATTACTAATGAAGCTTCGAATAATGTAATGAGATCTCAATATAGTAGTGATCTATGGGCTTCGTTAGAGAAAGGCTTGAACACAATAATGGATGTTAATGGCACAAATGATGATGAATTTCTTTCATCTAATAAAGAGACCGGTGTGATTATTTTAAGTGCTAGGAAAGATACTCACAAAGCTGTTGAAGAGTATATTAACAAGGTCAAAAGACTAGCATCTTCTCAGGTAATGATAGAAGCAAAGGTAGTTGAAGTTGTTTTAAATGATAGATATCTTGCTGGTATTAACTTAAATGACTTAAACAATAGCCAAGCTGGGTGTCCTAGTACGAGCAGTTTGGTAAGTTTGGTAAAAAGTTTAGATAAATTTGGTACTTCGACGGTTATATCAAGTACAAGGATACATGCTGCAAACAATCAGCAAGCTATGATCTCATTTGCTAAAAATCACGTCTATTTTACTATAGATGCTCAAAAAAGTACTAACAGAAACTTAATTACTAAAATTAACAGTGTTCCAATAGGTGTTGTGTTAGTAATCCATCCAAGCATTAATGTTGATACCAATGAAGTATTCATGGATATACACCCGACTCTATCAAGAATTAATGGCTATGCTAAAGATCCGGGAATAGAGTTAATTGCGCAGAAAAACAAAACTAAACTAAATAGCAATATTCCACTTGTTGAGATAAGAGAGATAAACTCCATGCTAAAGGTTAAAAGTGGAGAAATTATGGTTATTGGTGGACTAATAGAGCACAGAGAGGATAAATATCAATCCAAAAAAACTAAGTTACATAAAAAGCCTAAAAACAAAATTAAGACTATAGAAACTGTCGTCTTTTTAAAAGCAACCATTATCCCCACTTTCGGCCTTTTGAATACAAAGGATAAACATTTGTATATGCTAAACTAATAAACTACATCAGTATACCTTAAGAAAGTGATATAGCAGTTGCAGCAGTATTTTGTATAGTAACTCCTTTCAACATGCTCGCTACATTTTCAGAAATATTCACACCAACTTCCTGCAACTTGTTCGCTGTATTAGAGATATCATCCACAAACAAATCTGATTTTTTGCAAATTTCTTCTATTGTTTCAGGTGTTAAAGATGAGCTTACTTTGCCTGTGGTATTAGACACTCCATCAAAAACTATACCAGCACCGTACGGTATATATGATGCGGCATATATAGTAGCTGATGTGCAATTCAGAAGACCTTGAGAAAAAGTAACAATCTTGTGCCCTGTCGTACCTTTATCTTCTCCCTTGCATAACTCAAGTGCTTTTGACATCTCATGAGGAATGTAGGACACACCAGCTACAACACGTGAAGTACCATCCAAAGTATATGATATAACCATTGTTGTTGCAGAGAGTGCACTGGCTGTATATTTTACAGCATATAATGATGGCTTAATAACATAAGAAACGATTTTACTTTGTGGTACTGGGAATTCTTCTTGACAATCAAGAAATTCTTCGCATTCCTCTGAATCAACTATCTCATACTCATCAAATATATCAAACTCCACTCCAGGTGCTTCTTCTACTTTTTCTTTACAATCGAAAAATTCATCATCACTGTTAGTTTCTATAGACATTGCTGCTTGTTCTACAGCATTATCATTAGCTTTTTCTTCACTGTCAGTTCCTGTAGACATTGCTGTTTGTTCTGCAGCATTATCATCAACTTCCATATGTGTTATTATTGTTTCCTCTTTTTTAAGATTATCACTTGTGTAACTGGAATTTTTACTAAAAAAATTAAAAAAACCTGAAAATATGCTTTCTGCCACTTTACCTCCTATTATAATTTATATGATAATACGTTAACTTAATATTAATTACATGTCAATATTAATGAAATTTTTATTAAGTCAAAGATTATAAAAAACAAAGGGTTAGTGTCCCTTTTAAAATAAAAAGTATAGTGATAATATTAAAATATGTTATTCTTATGGTGTTTTAGTACAATGATTTAAGGTATGGTTCAGTTTTCTTTACCAAAGGATTCTAAAATTAATAAAAAGGGTAAAACTTATCCTGTTCCAGCTGGAGCAAAAAACATAAGAAGGTTTCAAATTTACCGCTGGTCTCCTGATGATGAAAAAAATCCAAGAGTGGATACGTTTTTTATCGATATGGATAATTGTGGCCCTATGATCCTTGATGTATTGATAAAGATAAAGGATGAAATAGATTCCAGTTTAACTTTTAGACGTTCTTGCAGGGAAGGTATATGTGGATCTTGTGCGATGAATATTGATGGAACTAATACACTAGCATGTACTAAGTCAGTGAGTGAGATCAAGGGTGATGTGAAAATATATCCGTTACCTCATATGTATGTAGTAAAGGATTTAGTACCAGACTTAAATAATTTTTATAAACAATATGAGTCAATAAAGCCCTGGCTACAAGCTGATGATCGTCCAGAAAATAAGGAATATACACAGTCTATTGAAGAAAGAAGTAAGCTTGATGGTTTATCTGATTGTATATTGTGTGCTTGTTGCTCTACTAGCTGTCCAAGTTATTGGTGGAATAGTGATAAATATTTAGGCCCAGCGGTATTGTTACAGGCGTATAGATGGATTGTTGATAGCCGTGATAGTAAGACGAGTGAACGCCTTGATGCATTAAATGATTCGTTTAAATTATACCGTTGTCATACAATAATGAATTGTACAAAAACTTGCCCTAAGGGGCTTAATCCAGCAAAAGCAATAGTTGAAATAAAGCGACTNACTAATGCTAGAGAGGTAGTTTTTTATACTCCTCATAAATAAAGATCAAACCCTCTGTGGCATGCGGCATAGTTAGAATTCTGATTGATTTTCCATTTGTAAGATGTAGCACATTGTTATATGACTCGCGCAACTCTTTAAATAAAGTGTGTCTCTGTTTATTTATAGTCTGGAAATCTTCTTTTTTTAGTAATCCTTTAGATTCACAGAGGTAAAGCATAACNTAGGATAAGAAAGTAGAAAACTTTGATCAATTTGGAAGATTTTTACAAAAGCATTATTGTAAGATTTAAGCTTTTGATTCTTAGTGTATATAGTAATAGCGATCGGTAGTCCCTCCAGTAAATTTTTTTGTGCACTTAAATAGTGATTTAACTCAGTACGTAGCTTTTCTGAGGTACTTATATCTTGTCCATATACGACTATTTCTTCAGAATTTTGTATTGGTACTTTGATGAAATTGAAAATCTTACGTTCATTCTTATATGTTATAGCGTATTTAACTGGCTTTGTGCTACGAGTAACGGCTGACCTTTGTGAGTTATTTACATACTTCTCACTAAATGAATTATAAAGTTTGATTTTTTTGTGCTTATTGTATACCAACATTGGATATGGTAAAGAATTAAAGAGATTTTTATAATTTTCTGTTTCTTGCTTAAATTTCTTATGCTCTAGCTCAAGCTCATGCGCTCTTACCTTATACTCTGAAATATTTCTTATCCACAACAACGCACCAATAACATTGTTAGTATTATCTACTATGCTTCTACCGTAGCATATACAGTGAATTTCACTTTCTTTTGCTTTGAGATCTAGAATAAAAGACTTATTTATCTTCTTTGTCTCAGTGAAGTTCTTTAGTAAAACTTCTGACTGCTCAAAAAAGTTTACAAATTCATTAAATGAGTAAAAAACAGTATTTAATGAAATTAATAGATTAGGAGAAAATTTTTCTATACGCTTTTTTGAATCCCAGATGTAGAATCCATCATCTATCGTATCAATTAGATTGTTAATAATAATATTTTGATGTTGTAGGCTCTTAATTCTTTCATTAATTTTCAATCTAGAATAAGAGAGAAAAAATAACACCAAAACTAATATTAAGAATACTTCGTAAGTGAAAAACATAAAACATTTTTAACAAGCATAAATTTACAGTTGTAGAAAATTATGTATAAGTTATACTGAAGAAGTATACAAGTAAAGGTTACCTAACATCTGAAAACCTAGTCTCTTATAGAGGTTGACAGAAGGCTTCATGCAGTGTGCTATTACATATTCACACTTAAATTCCTTTGCTATCTTTATCCTCTCTAAAACCATTTGGGTACCTATTCCTTGGTTCCTATACATTGGTAAAATACCATCACTATAAAAACCTGCAATATTGTCTTGTATGTAGATAGCACATGTTCCAACTACTTTATCATTTAATATTACAAGAAAAAATTTTAATTTTGAAGTGTCATCTGGCAGCCCACGAAGAAATGTGCTAACAACTCCAGCATTGTGATAAAAGATTTGAGCAGTATATGAATCCAATTGCTCTAAAAGTTCGCTGCTATCTACAATCTGAAGTTTTAAATTGGGAACAACATCGGGTGGTGAGAAATAGTTTTTTATGTTGAGCAAAGCTTTCTTTGGTGTGCTAATACGTTTTATTCCGTATTGCTCTAAAATGCTTTTCGATTTCATATGCACCCATGTTGCTTCTACATTTCTCTCTCTAAGATAATTTAAGGTTTTATCAATAGATGACTCACCATCGCAGAATACGAAATTAAAGAGAGATTCTCTAGTTCCATTGATTGTAAACACAATATCATCAAAATTGTCATGTGTTTCCCATTGAGATAAAGCAGTTGTATAGAGTATGTAGCTTTTTAAGTTTTGGGTTACCAAACCTGAATAATAAATTCCTTTATCTTGCATATAATAATAAACAATAGAGTGACACTACAAATATGGAAGCAAATATTGCAGCTATAACATCATCTAACATGACTCCAAAGCAATTCTTGATATCTTTATCAACTAAATTGGTAGGCCATGCCTTTACTATATCAAAAAACCTGAAAGAAAAAAAGCATAACAATAAGGAGTTTATATTTTGAATAGGTAAAAATATTGACACTAGGAATATTGTTAACAACTGACCAACTACTTCATCAATCACGACTTCCTTTGGGTCGTGCGAAATTTTATTATAATATTTTATATAATTACTTGTGGACCATAATCCTACTAAGAATAAGAGTAGGATAAGTATTATACCTAAAACTTTATTGATTAAGATGAGAGGAACCAGCGGAAAGGCAGCCAAACTACCTATAGTTCCTGGCATTTTTTTTACTGTTCCAGACAGCATCCATGTTGCAATAAGTTTATACAGTGGCTTCATAGAACTAACTTAGAAATAATATCATCTATATTGACATTTTTGTACAATAATTCATAAATTGCTTCACATATTGGCATTTGAATTTTTAGCTTTTGTGCCAATTCAAAAGTAGATCGAGCAGTGCTAATACCTTCTATTGTTGATTTACTTTCCCGTAAAGCTTGTTGAATATCACAATTACTGTTACTTATCTTAAGGCCAAAAGATAAGTTTCTTGAGTTTAATGACGTACATGTCATAACTAAATCCCCTAAGCATGACGGTCCTAGTAATGTATCTATATTATTAACATTGGTCTTAGCTAAATACAAAGTTCTCACCTCATTTATGCTTTTTGTTATCAGAGCTGCATGCGCATTGTAACCAAGCTTCCTACCTAAAACTATTCCACATGCTATGGCAAAAACGTTTTTTAATGCTGCACAAGTCTGCACACTTACAACGTCGTTGCTAAAGTGTAGTATCATATTTTTTTGCTTTAACTCAGATGTTAACTTTAGACCCAAAGTAGTATCTTGACAAGCAAGTACCATTGAGTAAGGCAAATTTTTTGCAACTTCTATTGCAAAACTAGGTCCAGAAAAAATTGCAGTTGGATTATCCGGTAAAATCTCTTGAGCTATTTCACTGGGTAACATTAATGTTGATTGTTCTATTCCTTTACATGCTAAGATTATAGGTGTGCCCTTCTGTATTCCACGCAATTGTTTACACACTTCTCTTAAGGACTGGGTGGGAGTTGCAATAATTATAGCTGCGCTGTTAATAGTATCTTTAATGTCTGATTTCACTGATATGTTATCGGGAATTAAGCAGCCAGGTAGTCTATCACTTTCCCTTTTTTCATTTATTAACTGACACTTTGATTTATTGTGTGTCCATAAGATTATATCCTGCTTACTACTTAGTGAAATTGCAATTGCTGTGCCCCATGCACCAGCACCCAGAATTGATATAGTCACTTAATATCCTAAAACCACAAATTCAAGACCACTAAAAAGCTGCTTACAAATAAAAATATAACAGAATTGTTTTCCACTATCGATAATAAAATTTTACGACGAACTTGCTTGTTTGTTTTGAATGAGTTCCATTGCCTTTTTTAAGTCGATACTTTCAATGTCAGCATCTTTACCTAAAGCAACGTTTGTCTTTCCGCATTTTATATAGTGTCCATACCTTCCGTTACAAATAACAATTTCCTTTCCTTTTTCATCAACACCAAGGGACTTTAATATCTTTTGTGCACTGCTTGCAATAATTGTTAATGCTTCATCTAATGTAACACTCAGCGCTTCTTTGTGTGTTTTTTTAAGAGAAAAATATTTGCCGTCATACAAAATATAATATCCAAACCTTCCAAGACCTACTTTTACCTCTTTGTTTGTGTCTGGGTGATTTCCTATAACTTTCGGTAGTGAAAGCAGTGCAGTTGCCATATCAAGATCTACATCATCGATATTTATATCCTTTGGAATGGCTGCTTTTTTCTTATCCACTTCACTGTTGAACTGCAGGTAAAACCCATAAGGACCTTTTTTTATCACCACTTCCTGTCCTGTTTTTACATCTATGCCAAGGCTTTTAGGGTATTCTGAATTATCGTTGCCAGTAATTTCTCTTGTATAATTGCATTGAGGATAGTTAGAGCATCCTAAAAATACTCCACTGCGTCCAACATTTAACTTTAACATACCATCAGGGCAGGCTGAGCATTTTTCTTCAATGTTGTTTTTTTCTTCTTCTGAGCAGAAGTAATTAAGAATTAATTCGCGAATTCCATCTAGGACTTCATCATATGTCATTTGCTTCACAGAGTTAGTATTGTCGGAAAATGGTACCCAGAAATGTCTTAACACTTCTTTCCAATCTGCATTTCCATTTGATATGACATCCAGCTCTTCTTCCATGTGAGCAGTGAAATCATATTCTACGTAACGACTAAAGAATTTTTTTAGGAAAATGGTTACGATTGTACCACGACTACTTGGAATAAATCTTTTATTATCTAATGTAACGTAGCCACGATCTTGCAACACAGAAATGATTACTGAATAAGTTGATGGACGACCTATACCTATCTCCTCCATTTTTTTTACAATACTTGCCTCGCTATAACGTGCTGGTGGTTGAGTGAAATGCTGTTTAGGGGTTGTAGCAATTAGTTTGCATGCTTCCCCTTCTTTCAAAGCAGGTAATAAACTTTCATTTTCTATTTCTATATTGTCTTGATAAACCTTATAAAAACCATCAAAAAATATGCTTGATCCGTTTGCTCTAAGAGTTATTTTCTGATCATGAGAGTTGATCTCTACTATTATCTGATCGATAATTGCTGACTCCATCTGACTTGCAATGGTCCTTTTCCAAATTAGATCATATAACTTCAGTTGTTCTGGTGTTAAATATTGAGCTATGCTATTTGGTGTTCTATTTATATCTGTTGGACGAATTGCTTCGTGTGCTTCTTGAGCATTTTTAACTTTTTTTGCATATTGACGAGGAGACTTTGGTAAATACTTATCACCATATAGTGACTTGATTGACTGTCTAATCGAGTTAATTGCCTCATCAGCGATATAAAACCCATCTGTACGCATGTAAGTGATTAAACCTACTGTTTCTCCGCCAATATTGATGCCTTCATATAAATTCTGTGCGATGCGCATTACATTTTTTATATTGAAATGAAGTTTATTAACTGCATCTTGCTGCAGAGTTGAAGTGATGAACGGCGGAAGGGGGTTTCTTTTTATTTGCTTGTGCTCTACCGTACTGACAGCGTATTGTCGTGTTTCGATTTCTTTGATTAGATGTTTTGCTTGCTCTTCATTTTTAATGTCAAATTTCTCTAATTTTTTACTCTCATAGTGGCTAAGCAATGCAAAAAAAGTCTCACTGTTATTATTCTGCATTTCTGCTTTGATGCTCCAATATTCTTGAGATACAAATTTATTAATCTCATCTTCTCGCTCGCATATAAGCCTCAGTACAACAGATTGTACTCGGCCTGCAGATCTACTTCCAGGCAATTTTTTCCACAGCAGAGGTGATAAGGTAAATCCTACCAGATAATCTAAAGCCCTCCGCGCTTGCTGTGCATGCACTAGATCCATACTTATTTTACGTGGGTTTTTTATAGCTTCTTGTACTGCATTTTTTGTAATTTCATTAAAGGTTACTCTGTAAATATTATTATTTTTGTTAATGGCATTCCTTTCCTTAAGGATTTCTACCACATGCCATGCTATTGCTTCTCCTTCTCTATCAGGATCTGTTGCAAGGTATATATCTTGCATTTTGCTTGCTGCTTTCACTAATTCTTTGATGTATTTTTCTGCTTTCTCCAGAGCTATATATTTCATAGCAAAATCGTTATTTGGATCAACGGAACCGTTTTTTGCCGGTAAATCTCTTACATGGCCGAAGGATGCAGCTATATTAAATTCTTTACCGAGGTACTTACCTATTGTTTTTGCCTTTGCAGGCGATTCAACTATTAATAATGCCATAATTTTTCTTTAATACTATGAAACGATATTTTCAATGAAAAATAAACAGTTCTTTAACTCAATTCACTTTTTTGATGTAAACTATCTTAAAATACTCAATTTATTGTAAATAGCAACTATGATAATGGAATTTTTTTTATTTGTGGTGAGCGATTTTTGGATATCTCTACAGAAATAAGCTTTGAAGAAAACCCATATGTGCTACAATAGTATAGTTGATAATCATATAAAATGCAAAGAGATAAAATTGAGATAGAAATAAAAAAATTGCCACATGGGAAGGATCTACCATTACCGTGTTATGCAACTGTGCAGAGTGCGGGTATGGATCTATATGCTGCAGTTGATACTTCCATTATATTGAATTCACTTGAGAGGGTTTTGGTACCTACTGGAATTATTATTGCAGTACCTGATGGGTTTGAAGCGCAGGTAAGGCCGCGTTCAGGTTTGGCGGCGAAACATGGGATCACAGTTTTAAACTCTCCAGGTACTATAGATTCTGATTATAGAGGCGAAGTTAAAGTTTGTTTAATCAATCTGAGTGACCAACAATACGAAATAAAAAGAGGAGATAGGATTGCTCAAATTCTTGTTGCTCCCGTTACAAAAATAACTTGGAAAGATGTAGAGGAGTTTACTGTGAGTGAAACTGAGCGCGACACAGGTGGTTTTGGTTCAAGTGGTGAGTAGAGCCTATAAATGGAAATTGTTTACATGGTTATAGGTAAAACTTAGCACTAGGAAAACGCTAGGATATACACTGTATCATTGTTACAAAAGTAGAGTGATTTATATATTTGTTAATAAAGTATCTTTAGAAATTATTAAAGATTTTTAATTATACTGGTTATTATTCTAATATATGGACACCTAGGTGAATGCTATAATAACATTACCAGAGACTACGCCGCTTGTATTTCAATGGCTACCTAAACAATTTGGTAATTCAGTACCCAACAATAAACAATACCAATATTTACAAAGATTAATAAATTGGGCAAGAGCGGAACCGCAACGTACTATTTATTTGGTTGTAAATGGTGCAGGTTTAAAGTTGAAACAGATGAAAGATCTAGAAGAGACTTTAAGTCTGATAGAAAATATAAAAGTAATAGATTTCAATAAAATAGATTTTTGTACAGATGATATGCCTAATTTATCAATAGGTAGCGATTTCGAGATTTCAATACCTGAATTCTATAAAACATTGTATAGTGCAGATATAAGGATGCCATTTGGCCTTGAGATAGATTTAATGCGTGCATTCATTTTACTAAATTTTGACAAAATAGCAGGACAAGATGAAGTGATTTATTTCGATTTTGATATTTTTTCTAGCAAGGATAATAAGAAGGTAGGTGTAGTTGAAAATATCCATGGGATTGTAATGGCTGCTAGCTTGGAAAATTCAATTATTGCTATTGATCGAAGAGGAAGAAAAATACTAACAAATGCTTTAGAAGCATTTGTTAATGAATTAGCAGACAAAGTATCTTACTGTGATGAAGATAATAATATGGTTTGGAATGCGATAAGAAAGGAGATAGAAAAGCTTCAAGAAGAAAGAGGAGAAGATTTTGATTATGAGTTTGTACAGTTTACTTTTAAAGGAAATGTTGAAGATACCAGTGAAACAAGTTGGCTTAAGCCTGAGGCATTATATAAAGAACCAGATCTTCCTATTAGTTTTAATACAAGTATAAGTCAAATAGGAACAACAAAGTTAGTTTCTGTACGTTAAATAATAAACAAGCAGAACATAAGGAATGTCAAGAAATAATAGAATGAATTTTGCTCCCTTTATTCTGCTTTTTTCTTGTTTTCAATATCTCCAGTGTTACTTACTACAGTGATAGCATATGCACACAATTCTGAAAATGAGATACCATTCTCTTGTGAGAGAGTATACAATTTTTGTAAATTATCCTTAATGTTATTGGGAATATTGCCCCCACGTTCTTTTGCAAGCCAAGAATCTTGATGATGAATTGGATGGGTGTCATTTTTGGGATTTCCTATATATATTGCAAAAGGTGAACTTTGTCCTTTAAAGTCACATTGAACAGTGAATTTTTTTATAGACTCAACCATCTTTAAACACCTCTACTTTTTTTTACAAGTGATTTCACATTAGGTAGAATAGGAGGAGTTTTTACAAGATCCTGCTTGACTGCACCTTTACCTTTTAGGGCACGGCGTACATCGGATCTGGTTAACTGCGACTCTTTTGGTATTTCCATTCCATTTTGTACCATAATTTTCGCGTGTAGCAATACTTTTCTAAGCAATTCTAAGTTACCATTTAGCATTTGTAAAAGTACTTGAAATACTTCTGCTAAAGTTAACCCGTCTTCGTTTATGACCTTATTTTGTATAAAGTTAGCAATTTCTTGTAGAGAAAATCCGTTAACACTTATTGTATCGTTTCCTATAAGGTCCTCTAATGAATCATCATTTTGTGATGTAATAGCAATATTGTCTGGCTTATAGTCATTCATAATTAGAGTACTACTCATAGAGATAAATTATACCTTATATATAAGCATACTTCCACTAAATAGTGTGGCATACTATAGTTAAACATCTATTAATGACATGCTGGCTTATATATACGAATTAATTGATCAGAATCAGGGTTCAATATCAATTAGTGACTTTATGAATGCTGCTTTATATCATAAACAGTATGGATATTACATGTGTAAAGTACCACTAGGTAAAGATGGTGATTTTGTAACTGCTCCTGAGATAAGTCAGTTGTTTGGTGAAATAATAGCGGTGTGGATAATGTATGTATGGGAGAAGTTAGATAAACCAGAAAAGTTTTCTTTAGTTGAACTTGGTCCAGGAAAGGGGACATTAATCAGCGATATAATCAGAGTTACAAAAAAACACAGCTTTTTTTTTCAGTCAATGTCAATTCACCTAGTTGAAATTAGTCCTGCTTTGCAGAATATTCAGAGAAAGACTTTACAAGGGCTAAATATCGAATGGCATGAAGATATGAAGAATTTACCAGAACAACCTACTATATTCCTTGCAAATGAATTTTTTGATGCTTTGCCAATTGATCAATTTGTCTACCGTGATAAGAAGTGGTATGAAAATAGAATAGCAAAACATAGCGAGGATGGTCTTACGATTAAGCAGATTGAGAAAAAAGAGCCGGTTTGTGATTCCGTGATTTTTGATGATGCAGTGGTAGAGGTATGTTCATGTGGTACTAAGATGCTAAAAAAAATCGAAGAGAAGATATGTAAGGATAGAGGAGCTGCTTTGATTGTAGATTATGGGTATATCTATCCTTCATACAAAAATACTTTGCAGTCAATAAAGCAACACCGTTATGTGAATTTTCTTGAGGATGTTGGCAATTGCGACATTACTGCATTTGTAGATTTTCAAGCACTTAAAAATTCATTGCAACACATGAACTGCGAGATTCTTACTCAAAGGGAATTCTTATATTCTTTTGGCATAAAGGAGAGAGCACAAGTTTTGATAAAAAATGCAACTAATACACAAAAAAAGAGAATTATGAATGAATTCTTAAGATTGACTGAAAATATGGGTACTTTATTTAAAGTAATGTTAATGGAGTTTTTATAGGTCAAATTAGATATTTTGCTGTTGTGTTTACAAAAATTTAGTTTATCATATAAATATAAGCAGTCTTTTCAATGTGAGCTGACTGTTTTTATTTTTTAGTTATATAAAGAGGACTTTATGTATGTAAGTAAGTTAGACATGAAAAATGCTGTAAAATGGATGGCCGTTGGCTTATTGGCTGGTGTAGTCATATTACCATCAGTTCTTTCCTTAATCAAAATAGCTATGGCGTTAGCTATGGCCTATGTTCTAACAGCAGCAATGAAAGTTGCAGCAGGATCGATAATTAGTCTTTGTGGTCAAGATACGAACGATGATTTTGAGAAAGTAAAGAAAAATGATGAAAGAAATAGTAAAGAGGTAAAAGTTGAATCAATTTGTGGGAATATCGCTATTATATTAGCATCTACGGTTGTAACAGGATTTTCACTATTAGCAATAGCGCAAATGGGTTTTATTGCATCGTGTGTCTGTGCAGTTGTTATGGGTCTGAATGCACAAGGAAAGGGTATGTGGCTACTTCAGCCGATAAGCGAAAAATTTGATAAGAAAGCTGAACAATTAGCTGATTCTGTTATGAAGCTTGAGGTGTGGGAAAAAGTTGATACAAAATTTAAGGAAATTGGTGAGCAAGCTAAACAAGTTTTTTCACAATATCAACGAACAGAGGCAAAAGGTTAATTTCGACTAGTGGTTTTTGTTTCATAGCAGCAGCAAGGACCACATGTTATTAAAATACAACTAATTTCATTTACTTTGACTTTATGCGTTAATTCTTACAAAATATACAATTAATCTTAAGTCAGTTTTATGGTAGGAGCAAATTGGGAAGTAGTTATTGGGCTTGAGGTACATGCTCAAATTTCTTCCAAAACAAAATTATTTTCTAGTTCATCAACTGAGTTTGGTGCTGAGCACAACACTCAAGTCTCTTTGGTTGATGCGGCGATGCCTGGTACATTGCCAATACTAAATTATTTTTGCGTAGAGCAAGCAATACGTACTGGACTTGCATTATCTGCGGAAATTAACATGAGCTCCTATTTCGATAGAAAGAATTATTTTTATCCTGATTTGCCTCAAGGTTACCAGATAACACAGTTTTTCGAACCAATAGTGAAAAATGGTAAATTATCAGTCAGCAATAAAGAAATAAGAATTGCCAGAATTCACCTGGAGCAGGATGCAGGAAAAAGTATTCATGGTGGTCAAAAAACGTACATAGATTTAAATCGTGCAGGTGTTGCGTTGATGGAAATTGTTTCTGAACCGGATTTAAGGTCATCTGCTGAAGCTGCAGAATTTATGAAGAAATTAAGGCAGATTTTGCGTTATGTAGGTTCTTGTGATGGTGATATGGAAAAGGGATCTCTACGCTGTGATGCAAATGTCTCCGTGCGTCCGAAAGGTAGTGATCAATTTGGCACTAGGTGTGAAATAAAAAATCTCAATTCAATCCGTTATATTGCTCAAGCTATAGACTATGAAGTACAGAGGCAAATTGGCATTTTAGAAGATGGAGGAGAAATAAGTCAGGATACCTTGCTTTTTGATGTTGCTTCAGGAAAAACAAAAGTGATGCGCAACAAAGAAGATGCAAGCGATTATAGATATTTCCCTGAGCCGGACTTGCTCCCTGTTGAAATAGATCAGGAGAAAATTGATAATATTAGGCTATCTTTACCGGAGCTGCCTGATCAGAAGAAACAGCGGTATATAGAAGAATTAGGCATCAGTGAGTATGATGCTGATGTTATTGTTTTTGATAGAGTAATAGCTAATTATTTTGAAGAGTTAATACACAAGCACAATCCAAAAATTGCTGTAACATGGCTAACTATTGAGCTTTTTGGTCGCTTAAATAAAGCCGGAATTGACATTGCTGATTCTCCAATTAGAGCTGATGCTTTATCTGAACTTTTAGATTTTATTGTTGATGGAACACTTTCTGTAAAACTTGGAAAACAAGTATTTGATATTATGTTTGAAACTGGGAAGTCTGCTTCTTTAATTATAGAAGAGCAAAACCTTAAACAAATAACTGATAGAAATCAAATAGCTGAGGTTATAGATAAAATCATTGATAACAACGGCGATAAGGTTCAAGAGTATAAAAGTGGTAAGGTGAAATTGTATGGGTTTTTTGTTGGTGAAGTGATGAAATGCACTCACGGAAAAGCTAATCCCGATGTAGTCAATTCAATTTTAAGTGAGAAATTGAAGCCTAGTAAATAGGAAATTTACTACAAATCGCTTTAACTTGTGCTGATACTTTCTCTTCAACATCTGCACTGTTTTTGTTAATTAGTCCCTGAATCACTTCATTTATTAAACGTGCCACTTCTTTAAAATCTTCTTTTTCAAGTCCACGTGTTGTCTCAGCGGCGGTGCCAAAGCGTAAGCCTGACGTGATAGTAGGCTTTTCTGTATCGAATGGTATGGCATTTTTATTACAGGTGATACCCGCTCTTTCAAGGCTATCCACTACACTTTTGCCGGTAAGTTTTTTAGGTCTTAGGTCTACTAACACTATATGAGAATCAGTGCCACCAGTGATGATATCTAAACCGTATTTTTCTAGTTCTTTAGCTAGTACTTTAGCGTTTTCTATGACCTTTTTACTGTAAACTTTAAATTCTGGATCTAACGCTTCTTTAAAAGCAACTGCTTTTGCAGCTATAACATGCATCAATGGCCCGCCCTGTAACCCTGGAAAAACAGCAGATTGGAGCTTTTTATATATTGCTTCATCGTTTGTCATAATTATTCCACCACGTGGACCACGTAGAGTTTTATGGGTTGTGGAGGTTATAACATGTGCATATTTAGAAGGGGATGGATATTCACCAGCAGCAATAAGCCCTGCATAATGGGCGACGTCTGCAAGTAGGTAGGCATTGACTTTATCTGCAATCTCGCGGAAGCGTTTAAAATCTATTTTTCTAGGATAAGCTGATGCACCTACTATAATGAGCTTTGGCTTATGTTCCAGTGCTAATTTTTCCACTTCATTCATATCTAGTAAGTAAGTTTTTCTATCAACTGTATATTGAACCGATTTAAACCATTTACCAGATAAATTAGGTGCTGCACCATGCGTAAGGTGTCCGCCACAATCAAGTGACAATCCAAGTATTGTATCACCAGGAGAAAGCAATGATGCAAACACTGCTTGATTAGCTTGAGAGCCGGAGTGAGGTTGAACATTTGCAAATTTAACACCAAATAGCTTACATAGTCTTTCCACAGCAAGACTTTCAATTTTGTCTACATACTCGCAGCCGCAGTAATATCTTTTACCTGAATAACCTTCTGCATATTTGTTGGTTAAAATAGAGCCTTGAGCTTCCATCACTGCTTTGCTTGCGAAGTTCTCTGATGCAATAAGTTGCAATTGTGACTTTTGGCGCTGCAACTCTTGTTCTATAGACTGATAAACTTCGTTGTCATGAGTCTTTAAACTACTTTTAGGATATGGGCATTTAAAAATGTTTTTGAAAATGTTGATCATATATATTTTACCCTAATATTTCTTACTTTCCTGTTTTTTTAACCATATAAACCCTAATATTGCTATTAGTAAACACACAGGAATAATAGACGTTGCTTTTATTAACAGTGCTGAGCCATATATAGGACTTCCTTCTATTATTGTTTTATCCCAATATAGATTTACTATTCCTGCAATTCCAGTGTGAAAAAAATAACCAAAAATCATGACTATCATGTTTGATACAGCCGTTGCCAGACCAACTAGATTACTGCCTGCATAGCTTATAGCCTTATAAATTGTGATTACTTGGTAACCGGAGGCGATACCAATAATAAGTAATGCTGGCAGTGCAATATATACGCCACCAACTCTCATGAAAAGCAGTAAGAAACTGATAATCATCACTGATGAACATGCAATTATTATTTCGTAGTCTTTGCCTTTGAATTTTTCTAATAGATAGGCTAAAAGGAATGATCCAACTCCCATGCCTATGAATATCATAGAAGAGAGAGAAGATGCTAAACTTTCATTGACTTTATATACTTCAAGAAAGAATGGTTTTGCCCAACCATCCACAAAGCCTTCCATTGGACCAACCATGAGTCCACCAAAAAAGCTAATCAAGAAGATATTTTTATTAAATAGCACCGCTTTTAAATCTTTTATACTAAATTTTTCTTGTTGAGTATCACTTTTAGGGGTTATTAAGAATAACAGTAAAGCAAGTATACAACCAAATGCTGAAAATGTATAAATAACGCAATCCCAACTGAATTTGTCAAGTAAGTAGTCTAATGGCAGTCCGCCAAATACTGCTCCTATTATTCCTATAATTATTGATATGCTTGCCATCCTTGCTGATTTTTCCTGTGCGAAATACATGCTTGCAACTTTAAAGAGACCAATTGCGGAAGCTGATGAACCAACACCTACAATAACTCTACCAAGTATTGAGTAATACCACTCATCAAACCATATTAATGGTAATGTTCCAGTGAACGTTAAAATAATACAAGCCGGTAGAACGATTTTTGGTCCAAATCTGTCGAGAAAAATACCGATAGGTATATGAGCTAATGTATAACCTATATAGTATAAACCCCCAAACTGACCTACATCTGCAATACTTATATTAAATTTTGTTATCAATTCAGGTGCGATTATGTTAGGAATCACACGCAGTATATATTGGTATGCATAAAATAGTGATGTTAGTAACCATATAAGAATATTTCTTTGTAACATTTGATTTTATATTTAAAAGTTGGATTATAGACATTTTGGTAGCTAGAAACAATATGTTTGTTTATTTTTTGATGTGAATAAATGCATAATTTTTGCTATGTAGAAAAATTAAGATTACATAATTTTCGCAATTATTCTGATTTTGAGTTAGAAGTAGGTAATGAGTCAGTTGTAATAACCGGACAAAATGGCATTGGAAAAACCAATATACTAGAAGCAATTTCACTGCTTGCCAAGAGTAATGGAATGAGAAAAGCTAAAGTTAATGAAATGCAAAATAAATTTAGCAATATAGATTGGGCNTAGTTTCTTTAATGGAGAAGATTTAAATTCAATCGGGATTGCAAAACATGGAAGTAGAAAATTAGTTAAGGTTGATGGTAAAACGCATACTAGTTTGTACAAGATATCCAACGTAATATGGCTTGTGCCACAAATGGACTATATACTTCTTAACTCTTCAAGTGATAGATTAAAATTTCTAGACCGTATAACTTCAATGTTTGAAGATGATTATACCTATTATTATATGCAATATCAGAAGGCTAAATATCAAAGAAGTAGACTTTTAAGGGATAGTGTTTCAGATGAAAGTTGGTTAAATAGTCTTGAGAGCATAATGGTGACTAGTGCTATCAATATTTCACGCATGCGGATTTCTGTGCTAAAGATATTGCAAAATACTATTGACAATCATTCTGCTGAACTCTTTCCAAAAGCAACCTTAAAAATCAAGAGCCAGTTAACCTACAATGATACTCCTGAATATTACCAGAACCTTTTGAGAGAAAATAGAGCAAGAGACTTGCTAACTGGTAAAGTAAATTTTGGTGTACATAATGATAATTTTCAAGTTTTCTGTCAAAAAAGGGACATGCCTATAAATTTATGCTCTACTGGTGAACAAAAATTACTGCTACTTTCTATAATCCTATCCGGTGTAAAAGCAAGGTGTATTTATTGTAAAAAAGCACCGATTTTACTACTTGACGATATAATGTCTCACTTAGATAAGCAGCATAGAATATTATTGATAGGAGAGGTGCTGGGTATTAAATGTCAAACTTGGATCACTGATGTCAAGCAGGATAACTTTGGCGATTATAGAGCAAAATTTAGGTTTTTTGATTTAAAAAACTGAGATGTTTACATTAGAAGTGTTGCTTCTTTATTTAAGAGCAGCATAATGCAGAGGTCTTTATATCTAGTTTATAATTGAAAACAAATAAAAAATCGGTTGACTTTTGTAACATTATATAATAAATAGAATATTTTGGCAATGAGGGAAATATGATAGTGGAATATATAGATATACTACGTCAGGTAAATAGTAATGGTAATTTAAATGCAGATAACATAGTTGACGAAATAAAAGGCACACTGCTAAACCTTAGAGGTGATGTATATGAGGAGTGGCGAAAGCAAAAATTTGATATCAATTATCTTTTTGTAAGTTCATTTACTTTTCTACATGTTGCTATTCAAAATGGCTATGAAAAGGTAATAGATGCTTTATTAGAACACAAAGAAATAGATGTTAATGTGGCCGGTCAAGATGGTCAGACACCACTACATTTTGCTGTGAAAGTGAAGGATAAGATTCTTCGAAGAACAATGTCTATAGACAGTATAACAAAGAAAAGTGTAATAGAACGTTTAATAGAAAAGGGAGCAGATGTTAATGCAAGGGATAAAGAAGGTGGTACTCCTTTAGACTATGATATTAAGGGAGGTCATTTTGAAATACAAGAGCTCTTATTGAAACAAAATGGTGTACAAGTAGGGTGTGAGGGCTTACATACTGCTGCTATGAATGGGCATTTAAATTGTGTAGAAACGCTCGTACAGCATGGAGTGGGTATTAATGAGATAGATAAGTATGGATTTACTGCTTTGCATTATGCTGCTGCCAAAGGTCATGTAAAGATAGTGGAAGCTTTGATAGTAGGAAAAAAAATAGATACTAGTTGTGATTCTGTTAATATAACAAAAACTGAAGCAAGTAATCAAAAGAAAAAGCCATTTATAAGATCGCTTAGCGAAAGCATTGTGGATGCATTTACTCAGAACAAGGCAGTAAAAGAGAATACATCTTCTATTCCTGTGAACACTACAACGGAAAATAAAGTTGATATAAATGTGATAAGTAAAAAGGACGGATTTACACCTTTACACCTTGCTGCAAGGAATGGGCATTTAAATTGTGTAAAAATGCTCATACAGCATAGAGTGAGTATCAATGGAGTAGATAAGGATGGATTTACTGCCTTGCATTGGGCTGCTGCCAAAGGTTATGTAGAGATAGTGAAAGTTTTAGTGGAAGGGCAGCTAATAGAGATTAGCTGTGATATTAGCCAGGAGAGGAGGCAAGTTACAAGATCACGTAGTGAAGATATTTTAAGTGTATCTACTCAAAGTAAGGCAGTGGTAGTAAATGAAAATGTGTCCTCTATAAAGACTACAACAGAAAATAAAGCTGATATAAATTTGGTGAGTAAAGAAGACAAGCTTGCACCTTTGCACTTAGCCGCAGGAAGTGGGAGTACAAGTGTAGTTAAACTTCTGATAGAAAAGGGGGCAAAAGTGAATCTTCAAAATAAAAATGGACGTACGCCTTTGCACTTAGCTGCAGGAAGTGGGGGTACAAGTGTAGTTAAACTTCTGATAGAAAAGGAGGCGAAAGTGAATCTTCAAGATAAAAATGGACGTACGCCTTTGCACTTAGCTGCAAGAAGTGGGAATACAAGTGTAGTTGAACTTCTGATAGAAAAAAGGGCGGGAGTGAATCCTCAAGATCAAGATAGACGTACGCCTTTGCACTTGGCTTCAAGGTATGACCATATGGACGTAGTGGATGTGCTTGTGAGAAGGAATGCAAATTCTATGTTAATTGATAAACGTGGCAAAACTCCTAGAGATTTAACTACAAGTGAAGGTATTAGAGAATTTCTGAGAAGCGCAGAGAAAGTTCAATTATTACAACAGGACGTTCATTACATAGCGGATGGAAATCAAATGACATCTTTACACTTGGCTTCAAGGTATGGCCATATAGATGTGGTAAGGACTCTTATAAATAATGGAGCAAACATTGAAGCAAGAAGTGGAAATCAATATACACCTCTACACCTTGCTGTTACGGGTAGCCATTTACCAATAGTAGATCTTCTGATAGAAAATGGTGCTAATGTTAATGCTGTGGATATAAATGGAAAAACCATACTACACCTAGCAATTATAAAGGGACATGCACAGATGTGGAAGTCTGTGTTAGGTGTGCCAGGAATAGAGATTAATATACAAGATAAGGATGGGAATAGTCCTTTGCATTTGGCTGCTCGTGAGAGGCGAGAAAACCTCATAAGAGCATTAGTGAAAGAAGGAGCAAACGTTTCATTGAAGGATAATATGGGTTCTGCTCCTGGGGATCTTGGTTGTAAAGAATATATAGAAAAATGTGTACGGCTTAGATACTTGGATTTATTTGTTTGTTCTGCTAAGTTAGTATTGATTCCATGTATTGGGAGCTTAGCATTGGTATCTCTTACTATAGATGACGATAATACAAGGATGATAACTGGTATATCAAGTGCAGCTGGAGGGGTAATATATGGCTTACTTAGTATTGCTTTTAATAAAATGGAGAGATCTTATGCTATTCCTACTAGTTTTAAAAGAGTAAATATTGATGCGCATTCATTAGTAACTGATCTATGACTTAAGTGCTTTTCATTATTTTATTCTAAATTCATAGAAAAATCAATTTTTTATGTTATAGTCCTTGCTATTAATATTAAAAAAGCTTACAGGTGTTTGCAAGTGTATTTCAAGAAAAGTGGGAAGATTTACCAAAGGTTATAAAAAACGGTATTCTAACCGTGCTTACAGTAATGATATGATGATAGCTGATGGTAGGCTTGATGTACATTGTTCCTGGCTTATATATCTCTTGAAGCCTTTTTTGAAGTCAATATGAAGGAAATACAGTGATTGCTAAAGGAGGTGCAAATTCCTTGTGTTCCAGCTATAATACTTGCTAAAAAATTAATAACAGGAGATTTAAAAGAACGTGGTGCTATGGCTTGTATGGGGTTGATTACCTTAGAGGAATATATGCAAGAGTTAGAAGGATTTGCAATAAAACAATGCTATAAAGAAGAGAGTTTATGAGCAAGATGCTTAACTATAGTGGACCAAAAAATTTGAAATCTATAGTAGAAAAATATGTACTTAAATGTATGTATAATAAAATTAGTAAGAATGAAATACGTCTAATTTTAAACTGGCGTAATATAGTTGGGGCAGAAGTGGCAGAATATGCAAAGCCAAAAAGAGTTTTATATGCACAGAATACAAATTCTGGCGTGTTGCATTTAGCAGTAACAAATGGAGGTAAAGCGCTGGAAATTCAGCATATGACTTCTCTTATAATAGAAAAAATCACGGTATTTTTTGGCTACAAAGCGGTATATAGTATAAAAATTAAACAAGAAAGTGTTGACTTTTTCACTATATAATGTAACCTAGGCTTTATAGAATAACTGGGTATATCAAAGTGAGTAGAATTTGCGAGTTAACAAATAGAAAAAAGTCTTTTGGTAATAAAGTATCGCATTCAAATCGTAAGACTAAGCGTACTTTTTGCTTAAATTTACATAAAGTGACATTGATTAGTGATGTACTCAACAGAAAATTTAGGTTTTGTATAGCAACAAGAACTTTAAGAACCATAGACTACAAAGGTGGTCTAGATGGTTTCTTACTTGGGACCAGAACAATAAAATTAAGTGAAAAAGCTCAGAAGATAAAAAAGATGCTCAGAAAGGTTCTAGCACAACAGCAAGATGCATAGCAAGCCGCAATGGTTGAAGGCGAAAGCTCCGACTGGCGAAGTATTTAATGAAACTTTAAACACTGTTAAATTATATAATTTGCATACAGTGTGTGAAGAAGCAGCATGTCCAAATATTGGTGAATGTTGGAATAAACGTCATGCTACTGTGATGATCCTTGGTTCAGTTTGTACTCGTGCTTGTGCTTTTTGCAATGTTGCAACCGGAATTCCTGATAAGTTGGATCCTCACGAGCCAGAGAATCTAGCAAAAGTTGTTAAGAAATTGAATTTAAGGCATGTGGTTATCACTTCTGTTGATCGTGATGATTTACCTGATGGTGGTGCAAATCAATTCATCAGATGTATAGAAGAAATTAGGAAAACTAGTCCAGAAACAACAATAGAAATTTTAACGCCTGATTTTCTTAATAAAGAGCGGGCATTTGAGGCAATTGCTGTTGCTGCACCAGATGTTTATAATCATAATATTGAGACAGTTCCAAGGCTATACGCAAAGATAAGGCCGCGTGCTCGTTATTTTCATTCTTTATATTTGCTAAAAACAGTTAAACAAGTTAATCCTAAGCTCTTTACAAAATCAGGGCTGATGGTAGGTCTTGGGGAAACAAAAGAAGAAGTATTTCAAGTATTGGATGATTTACGTAGCGCTGAAGTTGATTTTGTTACGATTGGTCAATATTTACAGCCTACTCAAAAACACGCGAGGCTTGATAGATATGTTACTCCTGAGGAATTTGATCACTACAGATATGTAGCGTATTCTAAAGGGTTTTTAATGGTTGCCTCAAGTCCTCTTACTAGATCGTCATACCATGCTGAAGAGGATTTTAAAAGACTGAGAGCTTGCCGTTCAATGTAAAATATGCTTTCAAATATATATCATAATGACTTTACTATTGTTTTTTGTTGCAAGATAGTGTATGATATGAAAAGATAACATTTATTAGGCAGGTGCGATATGACAGATAAAGAAGATGAATTTATGAAGCAATATATGGAAACTTGCAAAGAGCAAATAGAGAAATTAGCCAAGGATCCTGAATTGCTTAGTCAAACTTTAAAGCCGTTTATGCAGATGTCTCAGCAGCTTATGGCTGGTGGTTTAATGGACGGAGCTATGCCTAATGCCATACCAAATTTTGGTGGCAGTATGAGTGTTGATAAGATGGTTGTCCAAATTGAAGAGATGATTGATTATATTAGAAACGGCCATAAGGAAATAGTTCAATCACATAGTATGCAAGATGATATCATAAAGGGTCTCGATGAATCTAGCAAAAAGCTAAGAGCTCTAGTTAAAAAGTTGATAGAGAGAATTGAAGGTAAGTAGGGTTTTCAGTAGTGCAGTAGTACAGACCCCCAGGTTAAACCTGCACCTATTGCTACAAGTAGTATCTTATCTCCTTTTTTTATTTTTAACTTTTGTACTTCATGATCTAAAGCTAAAGGGATTGATGCAGCTGAAGTGTTTGCATGTTTATCAACTGTATTGATGACTTTTGTCATAGGAAAATTAAGTTTTTTTGTGACAGCTTCAATGATGCGGATATTTGCTTGATGGGGGATAAGCCAGTCTATGTTATTAATCTGCAAATAGTTGTCCTTGAGTGTTTCTTCTATTACGGCTGTTAATTTATCTACTGCGTGTCTGAATACTTCTCGACCATTCATACATATTTTTCCTGAGTGGCCAGTTGATGATATGCCACCATTGGTTTCTAAAATTTTTGTATTTCCATCAGAGTATAAACTGGTTGATGCTATAAAACTTTTTGTAGCTTGATCGCTCGTAGATTTGATTATTACTGCTCCAGCTCCATCACCAAACAATACACAAGTTGATCTATCTTCCCAGTCAACAATTTTAGACATTGTTTCGGCACCTATTACTAAGACATGTTTTATTTTTTTGTTAGCTTTGATAAGCGAGTCAGCGATTGTGATTGCATATATGAAACCTGAGCATGCAGCCTGAACGTCAAAAGCAAATGCATTATTGCACTCTAGTTTGTTTTGCACGATTGTTGCGCAACTAGGAAAAGTTTTATCAGACGTTGTGGTTGCAACTATAATTAAATCGATATCAGCTGCTGAAATTTTAGCGTTCTCTATGGCAATTTGTGCTGCCTTTGTGGCTAAGTCGGATGTTAATTCTCCTTGATCTACTATGTGTCTTTGAGCAATACCGGTTCTCTGTCTAATCCATTCGTCACTTGTATTGACCATTGAAGATATTTCATCATTACTTAATATTTTTTGCGGCAAATAAGAGCCTGTACTTAGTATGAAACTTTTATTCAATGTTATTTACTCCGTTAATAATTTTTTGATTAAGATTTTCTTTTATAGAGTTTACTGCAAATTTAATCGCATGCGCAAGTGAGACAGCATCAGAATTTCCGTGACTTTTAATCACAATACCATTTATGCCTAAAAACATAGCCCCGCTTCTAATTTTGGGGTTGAAGCGTACTAATGCTTTATTAAACTTGGATTTTAGCAATAAGCCGAAAGTTTTTGCTATCCATGAGTTTGATAACTCCTGTTTGATTAATTGGATAAAGGTATTAGCAGTGGCTTCGGCTGTTTTTAACATTACATTGCCAACAAAACCGTCGGCAACAATGACATCAACGTTACCTTCCAAAAATTCACTTGCCTCTATGTAACCTTTAAAATTAATACCGGGAGTGTTTTTAAGTAATTCAAAAGCTCCTCGCACTGAGTCCGTACCTTTTACTTCTTCTGTCCCTATGTTAAGTAAAGCTACCTCGGGATCGTCAACTTTTAACGCAATTTTAGCGAATATACTACCCATTAATGCAAATTGAAATAGTGTGTCAGCATTACAATCGACGTTTGCACCAAGATCAAGTAATGCAAGATTTTTCGATTTTGTGGGGCATATAGATACAATGGCAGGGCGATATATATTTGGCAGTGTACCTAAAACAAACCTAGACATTGCCATTAATGCTCCAGTATTACCCGAAGACACTACGCCAGTAGCTTTGCCTTGTTTTACTGCTTCAATTGCAGTTTTCATGCTTGAATCTTTTCGGCGCCGTAATGCAAAGGACGGCTTATCATTTGCTAAAACATTATCAGAGCAGTGAGTAAAATGAGAGTTATCGTTTACTTTTTTATATTTGGAAAGTAAGGGAAGAACTTTTTGCTGATCTCCATAAATACGAAAGAAAACTTTTGTGTGACTATCAAGAAGATTATCTAAAAAGAAATTAGCACCTTCTATTATGGATAGAGGCGCAAAATCCCCACCCATAGCATCAAGAGCAATGATGATCTCACTACTGACAGTGGATAACATGGCATATTACTGCTCTGCCATTTGTTGCTTTAAGAATATGTTCTTACCCTTATAATAGCCATCAACTGCTATACTATGAGGCAGCATAAATTCCCCAGTTGTTGAATTTACTACAATATTCTTAGGCTTAATAGCATGATGAGAGCGATGCATATCACGCCGAGATTTAGATTTTTTTCTTTTTGGAACAGCCAAACCTTCCTCCATTTTATAAACCGAAGCATATTGATAACATATTTCCTTGAGAAAGTAAATAGAGAATAGGAACGGTTTATTCTTAAAAACTGCAAAAGATCACTTGTAAGTTCTTCATTCATAAGTTTAGTTCTGAATTTACATGCTTGCTTTTATTAAGACAATGAGTTATTTAATTGTACAACCAGTAAAATTTATAGGTGATCCATATTACTATCTACATATTATTGTTTTGTATGGGTGCAATGCTGTACTGTGTAGTCAATAAGGCAAATGATGTATATAGTAAAATTGTAGCATTCAACCATTTTTCAACGCAAGCTTTACTGTTAATTGTTGCAATATCAATAGTTACTGGTAATTTCTTTTTAATTGATATAGCATTAATATACGCTAGTATCAGCTTTATATCGACTGTAGCATTAATGAGATTTATGTTATTTTAGTATTGTATGGTAGGAAGCTTTTTTATACTTTTAGGTGCTTTATTTATTATTATTTCAAGTGTAGGGGTAATTAGATTGCCTAGTTTTTACACTAAACTGCATGCGGCAGGAATTGCAGATTCTAGTGGAGCGATGTTGTTGTTAATTGGTTTTTCTTTGCAGAGTGAATTTTCGGTAAATACGATTAAAATTTTACTTCTTATTTTAATAATATGGGTTGCTAATTCAACTAATAGTTATGTTCTAGCACANACAAAAGCAAAGAAGATGTTAATAAGGAAGATTAAAATGCTTGAAATACTGGCTACGGTACTGCTCTCACTGTTATTAATAGTGGCTGTTTTTATAGTTTTTTCAGAAGACTTGGTTATCAGTACTGTTTTAATGTGTGCATTTAGTTCTCTAATCGCTTTGATATATTTAGTTATGAATGCTCCTGATGTTGCGATCACTGAGGCTTCTGTTGGTGCGGGATTGAGTACAGTTTTTACGTTTTCAGCTCTTTCATTAATCAAGGATTATAAAACAAACTTATCTTACAACACTGTAGTACTTTTTTGTGCTGTATTTTTAACTGCATGTTTATCATATTTTATGATTGATTTACCAGATTTTAAAGATAACAATGCTCCTATTCATCAGCATATAGCCCCTTATTACATAGAAAGTACAAAAGAAGCTATTGATATTCCAAATGTAGTTACAGCTATTTTAGCAAGTTTTCGTGGTTATGATACGTTTGGAGAAACTGTAGTAGTTTTTACTGCTGCGCTCTGTGTTACCTTGATATTAAGAAAAGAAAATAATGATTAAAGATCCAATACTAAGCGTAGTGGCATTTTTGATGGTGCCTTTTATTACTTTACTTGGTTTTTATGTTCATCTTCATGGAGATTATACTCCAGGAGGAGGTTTTCAGGCAGGGATCATTATTGCTTCTGGAATGATACTATATTCGATGTTATTTGGTGTGCCTGCCATTTTAAAAGCAATACCTTATTCGGTGATTAGATTGATCAATGTATTGGGTATTTTAACTTACGCTGGAACTGGTATTACAACAATTTTGTTTGGTAAAAATTTTTTATCTTATAATATTTTATTGAATGATAATATAAGTGGCCAAAAATTAGGTATTTTTTTAGTGGAATTGGGCGTAGCATTTGTAGTTTTTTCTTCCATGTTGATTATATATATAAATTTTGTAAGTGAGAAAAAATCGTGACTTTATACAATTATATGATTATTATGATGTTAATGATATTAGGTTTATATATTATTATATGTGATAAGAATTTAATAAAGAAAATGATGGGAATGAGTATTTTTCAAGCGTCTATTTTGTTGTTTTATATATCCTTGGGGTATATAAAAGATTCTTTACCTCCTGTGCTAAACGCGAATTCTAATCTTTATAGTAATCCAATACCTCATGTTTTGATGCTGACTGCAATAGTAGTTGGAATTGCAACATTTTCAGTTGGATTGTCTATAGCAGTGAGGATAAAAGAAAAATATGGGACGATCAATATGAATTCTTAGTACAAGTATATGTGTATTAATGTTATTTTAAACTATATAAAGTAACAAATAGCTGTAAGTTCGTTAGTGAATTAAGGGATAAAATTTTAAACTATAAAGGTAATAATGTCAATTGTTAATGAAACTCAGGATGAAAAAAAGATCATAAAGGATCTTGTTACAAAAAGTATCAAAAAGGGTGGTTTTATCACTTTTGATGATTTAAATGATACGTTATCAGAAGAAAATTTTTCTTCTGATTTTATTGATAGTACGATATCTCTACTGCAGGATTTTGGGATTAATGTGCTTGAAAGTGATGAAGATGAGGATGATGCTTCTTCTCAGAATGATGATAAGCTGGATAGTGAAGATGATGCATCTTCAGATATTACTACGGCTTTGGTGCAGAATGATGATCCAGTAAGAATTTATTTGCGGGATATGAGTTCTGTCAAGCTACTATCACGAGGGGAAGAAATTCAAATAGCTCAAAAAATTGAATCTGAAAAACATAATATGCTACGTGCAATAATTGAAGTGCCGATAGCGCTCAAAATGATAAAAGCATGGAGAGATGACCTTAGTAATGGAGATTTATTGCTGAGGGAGATTATAGATCTTGAAGCTATTTACAACTCAGATTTTAATGCAATGCCTAAAGATGAGGATGATAGTATTGATGTTGAGGACAGTGAATACTGTGAGACTGAGGAAGAAAGTGAGGGCGGTAACATGGGTTCAACGGGACTGAATGTTTCTATTCTTGAAATGGAAAGTGATCTATTGCCGAAAGTTATAACTGCATTGGATGATATAATTGATTTAACGAATAAAGCGTTACAAAATAAACCGGAATGTGAAGAGCTGTATGATCAGATATGGTCTATAGCATTGCAAATTAAGTTGAGTGATGCTGCTATTTCTAAAGCTACTCAGACTTTTTATGATATAAATAGGAATGTGATGCTTGAAGAAGCTAATCTTATTTCTGAAGCTAAAAAATATGGCATTAACAGAGATGATTTTTATGAGATCTATGACAAAGTCCTTTTAAAAGACAATTTTCAATTTCATAAAGATAAATCTTTTCTTTCTACTAATTTGCAAAGTAAATTTAAGAAATTTTTAGATGGCGCTAATGATTGTATATCTAGTGCTTTGCAAAATATCAAGCAGTATGTAGAGGAAGAGGATGTACAAGGGTTTAAGGAATTGATTAAAAGGATAAGAGGGCATGAAAAGGAAGTTAGTGACGCAAAGCAAGAGATGATAAAAGCAAATCTGAGACTTGTGGTTTCCATTGCTAAAAAGTATGCAAATAGAGGATTAGCTCTGCTTGATTTGATACAGGAAGGGAATATCGGCCTTATGAAAGCTGTGGACAAATTTGATTATAAGCGCGGGTATAAATTTTCAACTTATGGCACTTGGTGGGTAAGGCAGTCAATAACTAGGGCTATACCTGAGCAGTCTAAAGTAGTAAGAATACCAGTTCATATGGTGGAGATTATTAGCAAAATCAACAGGGCGTTAAGAAAGATGACTCATGATATGGGCAGGGAGCCCACGTTGGAGGAGCTAAGTGTGGAGCTTACAATGCCGGTGGATAGGATACGTAAAGTCATGAAGATAGCAAGAGACCCAATAAGTCTAGAAGCGCCAACTGGGAAAGATGACAGTAGTACCTTTGGTGATTGTATAGAAGATAGGAGAGTATCTAGGCCGGAAGATGCCGCAATTCTTGCTGATTTGCGTGGTATTACCACTAATGTTCTTGCAACGCTTACGCCGAAGGAAGAAAGAATCTTAAGAATGCGTTTTGGCTTGGGAAAGGATGGTAAAGAACATACATTGGAAGAGGTTGGTAAGATCTTTAATGTAACACGTGAGCGAATACGTCAAATTGAGGCAAAGGCGCTACGCAAGTTGAGGCATCCAAGTCGTGCTAGAAAACTAAGAGGATTCTTTTAGAGAGTAAGGGGGTTTTTTATTAAAGCTAATTATTAAGACTGGTGAGGTGTGACTTTATATAACTCTTCACAAAGTTTAAAGTCTATTATAAGCTTGAAGTAGTGTTTTTAAAGTAAATTTTATAGTGCGAGACGTAGTTTTAGTTTTACAAGACGGTAAATGTTTTTTTGGGAAGTCTATAGGTAGGAAAGGTAAGCGTATAGGAGAGGTGTGTTTTACCACTGGTATGACGGGCTATCAACATACTGTAACAGATCCTTCTTTTGCTGATCAAATTATTACATTTACTTTTCCTCATATTGGTAATGTTGGAATAAACAATAAGGACAATGAAGGGGAGAAAATTTTTGCAAGCGGCATAGTTGTGAGAGAACTTTCACCAGCATCGCACCCTTCTTCTTATGTTAGTGTAAATGATTGGCTGGAGGATAATAATGTAGTTGGAATATCTGGTGTTGATACGAGGGCTTTAACTAGGCATTTAAGAAATTATGGATCACAAAAAGGAATGATATGCTCTGCAGAAAAATTTGATTTAGATGGTATTTTGCAGGAATTAAATGAGTATGTAATTAATGACAGAGTAGATATTGCTAATGAAGTTAGTAGTTTTGGAAATACTCTAGAAGCACGATATAAAGTTGTAGTGATAGATTTTGGTGTAAAGATTAGTATAATTACGCGTTTGATTGAGCTAGGGTGTGCGGTTGAGTTGGTACAACCAATGAAGGGTTTTGCTCAGAGAGTATTAAGTATGAAGCCAGATGGTATAATATTTTCGAATGGTCCTGGTGATCCAGAAAG
>NW_016161524.1:0-1657 GCF_001687245.7 Rhagoletis zephyria
TTTTTTTTCTTATTCAGTTCTAAGATAGTATTTTCTTTACTCACCCTCTAA
The DNA here is from genome assembly GCF_001687245.7 of Rhagoletis zephyria. NCBI lineage: Eukaryota > Metazoa > Arthropoda > Insecta > Diptera > Tephritidae > Rhagoletis > Rhagoletis zephyria. The sequence goes on from NW_016161524.1 coordinate 52, forward strand.
TGCGATCCACACGATTCTTTCCCTGTCCACCAGTCGAGCTACTGCCATTCGTTAAAGTATTACCCGAACCGGTGCTTTTGCCACCCACGCTGCCCTTGCTGCCGCTCTTGTGGATCTTCATATTCATTGTTGAACGTTTCGAGTTTGTCTCCACCACTGTGTAGGGTATTTCGCGTAGTTGATCCTCAGTCATGCCGGCCGTATCGACCAGATCGAATTGCAAATGCTTCGCCAGTTCGCTTGACCAAACGCGATTACGCGAATCAGATGGAGATCTGATGAAAGAAAAGAAAACAGAAAAATGAGTAGTAAAAAAAAAGCAAAAAAAGCTCTTGCACGTGGTTACTCACTTATTCTTACGGTGTCGCCGCGATTTGTGATGCGAGTGTGTATCCGAATGACTGTCGTTGCTGTGCAGACTGCGCGCCACCATACTACTCTTCGACACTGACGCTTGCTGCACGGAACTTTGACCCAGACTAGCTTCGGCTTGGCGGCGTTGCACTTCGCGCCATTGTGATGTGGAATCGATTAGCTCCGCCGAACCGCTGCGCACCGAAGACGAACGATGTCCCGAATAGCTGCGACCGCGCGTGCTCTCATGATCAGAACCGGCTGAGTCACGACGATGACGCGAACGCCGATGCTTGCGATGATGCGAACGACCTGAACGGCCAGATCCACGCGATAATTCGCTCTCATTATCGGATGTACGCCGATGACGATGCCTATGCCTGCCGGTATGCAATGGAGGCAAGTAGAGAAGCAGAAGAATAAAAATAGAAACAAAAATAAAAATAAAAATAAACTAAATTGCATATTCGGTATACATGCATACATGGATCAAGGGTCAGCGATATAATTGAAGTTAAAGTCAATATTGCGTCAAATTATTGGTTATCAAAAACATATTTTAACTAAGCAGTCGGCGGTAATGCGATCGTACGTGCTTTCAACCGAGAAAATGCGCCGACCACGTCACGCCACTGCAGCTGTATCGCACTTATTAGAGCGCTGAATGTTTTTTTTGTTTTTTTTTGTAGTTGTGGCTATTGCTTATGTTGTTGTTGTACTCACCTGCGCGTCGAACGTGAATCGTTTGATGAATGACTCTCCACCGAACTCGAGCGATAACGTTGCTGATGAGCCGATGCTGAAGATGAAGAGACGTGATCGCGATGCGCCGAATGCGATGACTGTCGATTCTGCGACGCTGAGCCGGACTGATTATGATGGTGGTGTTGATGGTGATGATGCGAGCCGCTACCTCCACCGCCACCACCGCTACTGCCACCTGTTGCGATGGCCGATCGTACCGACCGCGGACTTGAGGGATTATTGCCAAATAGTGAGCGCTGCTGGGAACGTGGCCATGGAGCGCTGCGCGTGCTGCGCGGCGAATCAGGTGTTTGCAAATTACTATTGCAGACGCTGCCACCACCGTTGCTGCCTAAATGCGACTGCTGATGGTAGGGTCGTATGCCGAGGCTCGTTGGTATGCTGTAGGTGGAGCGGTAGGGACTCTCGTAGTTGTTGCTGTGGGAAGAGGGAAGATAGGAAAGTAATAAGGTAAATGAATATCACAAAGCAATTTAAGCAGTGAGTG
>NW_016161524.1:1757-20069 GCF_001687245.7 Rhagoletis zephyria
GAAAGTAATAAGGTAAATGAATATCACAAAGCAATTTAAGCAGTGAGTGGTTAGTAAGACACCGTAGAATTCGAAAACGTTACCGCAAAGAAAATATTTTTGCATGGACTCGTACATACATACATATGTATGTAAATATTCGTCTACCTGTGCGCGAACATTGGAGATCAGTGTAGATCTTCGCAGTCGTACACATACATACACACATATGTAATTGAGGTGTAAAATAAATTGCTGCATATTAAAATTGTTGCGCGTATGCGCCACCTTCACAGCGCAGACACATGGAAAAATATGCGCATATATATATGTACGTCTGTCTGTCCATAGGAACGGCTGATTACACACGTCACGCAGGAACTTGAAGCGCACGTGAGTGGGCGTGTGCGCGCAAGCGTGAACACATGTGCATACTTATACACACATACGAGGCGCGTTGTGCAATAAATATTGATTTGTATATTTTGTGGGGATTTCGCATGATTTCGATGGTTAAGCGTTGGGCTACGCATTCGCCACGCTCTGACAAATTGAGTAATTGCCCTCGGGTGTGTAGGTCATGGCATGCAACTTAATGGTGATTGATGCAATCAGCATCTAAACCAGTGAAAATGTTTTCTTAGATGCATTTAAATATTTTATCTTATACTTAGGACGGTAACAATATGAATGCATTTTCGAAAAATTTAATACTTTTACTAATGATTAGTTTATGATGCTATCGTTGAGGCAGAGTACCTAGGCAGATGATCTAGCCATAATAATTATATATATTCGTGCGATGTCCAATAAATATATATAAATTGAACTGCGGCACCCTGGATTGTCCATCTTTTGCAATTATTACGTGCTACTCCAATAAGAAACAGGGTAAACATACCGCCAAATTGACCAAGTTGCTGATACATATATGTGTGTATAATAAGATGGACAATCCATGATGCCGCAGTTCAATTTGCGTTAAACACACATATATATATTAGCACAGATTTTTTATTATTCTGATGAGGGTGCAATATTAGCACCGAAAGCTAAATAAATGAATTGACATACTACTTTTCAATTGGCTGGTAGATATCGTCTTTGGTTTTCATCTTCAAATTGAAAAGTATTGATTTTCAAGCATTCTATACCGTTTCTGCGTGCCCATATAAACTGGAAACTTTAAGCGCTTTGAGCGACCTCTAAATATTTCTTGATTTAAAAAAAAAATAAAAATTGGGGTATGTCTTTTTCCGTATAGAGCAATACTAGGGAGTCAGAGCATAAAAATTCCGACTTTACTTTTTCCCAGAACACATGTCACTGTTGGTAGGTAGCATTTGCAATTGCCGTCAGTTGGTAGAGCATAGAAACGATTGGCGTGCTTTATTGGACTTGGGCTAAAGTCGCTTAGGGCCGTTCTCTGAAAACATCTTTTAATTTAAAGCTCACTTTATATTTAAAGGTTGGATTAAAATTAAAGCTATGCCTAAAGTTAAGCATTTCTAATATCGGTTTATGACGTATGTATGTTTCTTGGTTGTAAACCAATATAAAGCCGATAATTAAATGCTTTGCTTTAGACATAAATTTTAATGCAACCTTTAAATATAAAGTGAGCTTTAAAGTTACAGGTTACTTGAGAAAATGGCCCTTAGGCGGCTATAGCGTCCAACAAGATGAGATGAAATGATGGTAAGAAATAAATTGCGCCCATCACCCCATATGTTAGAGTTGGAGTTGGAGGCGGGTTCAAATATCACTAACAAATTTTTCGATAAGTATGAATGCAATTGATAACAAAAAATTTCGTTTTTTCAGGTTTCTGGAATAAATACATAGGAATATACCTATGTACATATGTATATCGCCACTAGACATGAATAAAATACGCACTGAGGAAAAAAGACGCGTAAAAACAACTTCGGCGAAGAAAGACACGCAAACATAGATTTATACCTAGCCAAGGACTGTCTTTTCAGCATTATTCCCCAAAGCTTTTTGGGGAATGTACATACAATTACACCCGCAAACATAGTTGACCGGGAATATAAGTTTACGCGTCTTTCTTCGCCGTCGACTAGGTTTAGACGCCTTTCTTCGCTGAAGTTTTTTATGCGTCTTTTTTTCAAGGTCAACTCTTGACTCGCGACTATACTCATGTCTGTTGACGATATGTACTTCCATAAAAGATGGTGTTCCACATTGAAGTGATAAAGAAATCTTGAGTTGCTCACCGAATATTAGTTCGACAAATTTTCGAAACAAATTCCCGTCATTCGTTGTCAAGTTTGGTTTGGAGGCACATCAGTTTCGGCGTTGTGCCATCTTCAGCGCTATTGTCATCTGTTAGACTAAATGAACTTAAATAATAGCGGACTTCACAAATAAATTAAATCTCGATGCATTTCTGTTGCTAGGTGTATTGAAACAACTTCGGTCAACCTCAAGTGATATATTTTAGAGCAGCACTTTTTACGCTAATGAAAATTCACATTGGTCTTTGATAAATTACTCGCACTAAACAATACTTTCCAAATGTCTAGACGAAGCAATTGTCTTTAATTGAATTTGAATGGATTTTTGAAGCGATTCGGGATTGTTGAGCATTCACTGTACATACATTAGGCTGGGTCAACTTTATATGGGTGGAAAACAAAAGGCATTACAAAATAAAAAAAAAAAATTGCACGTACTTTTTAAGTGGCCTAGCACAGGTCGTAGAGCTGGCCGACAAATACACGAAACTGTTTTCAAAATTTTTCTAACACCCTTAAATTCTCAACTTATTCTCAAAAAACTATTTTCGCACTACTTTCGGCACTAAAGAATTTTTAGTTCGGTTAATTTTTAACAAATTTTAAATATTTGTACGGCTTTACAAAGAAGAATATATGTACTATTTTAGGAAATAATAAGTTTTGTGAGCACGTGGTAGATAAGTGGAAAATATGTGGAAAATTTTTGGAATAAATCTGAAATTTAGACTAATTTTTATAATTTTTCCGCTTCTACCACATTCATACATATTTTCGAAGCAGTTACTTCTGTGGCATCAAAAACGGTGCGGATTCGTTCCGGCAGAATCGCATCGGTGTGTGGGTACCTTAAGTGTGTGCTTCCTCATTCAAAGCTATGGTCGGCATTAATGTAATTTTTGTTAAAACAGGCCAGTTTTCAAAATCGTGGTAAGGCTTGCCCACGATTACGAATCGGGTAATAATTAAATAGTAGTAGATTTAAACACATTTGTACATATGTACATTACCTAACTAATATTAGGTTGAGTAACGCCCGTTTTAAGAACATTTGTGCATTCTTCAAAACTGAGCGGAATAGTTTCATTAGTCATTTAATTCCATTATGTGAAAAAGTGACTGGAGGTAAAAATAAATTAAAATATTCCAATTGGAAAATATGGCTCTGCATTAGGCTTGAAAATATGCTCGATTAAAACGTAAAAGTTATCTAATTGAAAGCGAGACTTACTGTTGTTGAATTATGATGATAATATATTATATGATGAAAATCGTTCAGATTATAAAAAAATTATTTAAAAAAAAACTGAAATTTTTGAACAAAAATTCCTTTCAACTTAGTTTATTTACAATTTTTGTCTTTTATGCATAAACATAAGAAAACTAATTAGTGCTTCTCTATCTCAGTGTTTCCAAATTCATTTGTTTTATTGAAAATTTTCCACGGTTATGGGGAATAAAAGCTTTCATATTTTAGCTGCCGAAATTGTTCCAAAATTTGCTAAAATTCGCAAACTATCTATAGGTGGTATGAAAAAAAAGATAAGTATATTTGGAATCAACGACCTGAATACAGCCCAAAAATATGAATGCTAATCTTTATATACTTTGACTATAGAAGAGTGCAATCACGAACAAAACAATTACAAATTAATTAGTTGAAAAGTTAGTTGAGTTAGTCAAAAGTTAGTTTGAGAGTGATCATAAATTAAAGGTCTGCCTGAAATGATATTTGACTTTGTCCATTGCGTTGCGTTGAACCATGAATTTTTAACAAGAATCTCTCTTATTCGACCAGTGTGCATTGTTTTTGACCTCATATATATAATATATTTTTACTACTTCCAAGGCATTTGAGAGAAATTAAATTTTCGACCCGCCCTACTGTACATGAAGGAAAAAGCATAAGCCAAGCCATTAGAGCAAAGAAAAAACCCACTTAGTTGCACAATATTTGCTTCTTACTCCCGAATTCTTTTTTTTTTTTTGGCAATAGTTCATATGTGTAGCGTACGTGTATTTCTTCTTGTTGTTCTCTTCGCAATGAAAACGTATCGAAAGTCAAGAACTGCACTTGATTTCTTCGCTAATGAAAAGGCAAAAAACATGAGGGCCCAAATAAACGAAACAATTTGTATCGCACATACAATGGCGCATAGGATCCGGGATCGACTGGGATAGCCTGCATGACAAATGTGCCACCATTAGTTGGCAGCAAAATCAGCCAGCTTGTACAGAAGGAGGATTGTGGGAGAAGAGAGTGGGCTGCTAAAAAAGCGTAAAATCAAAACCGCATCGAAATCACACTTGGCGGCGGCGAAAAATAAATCAAACCTACCTACTATTTTATTAGTGGTTAGCGTGGACAAGGAAAAACTAAAGGAATTATGCTGCTGAAATTTCTCCTAGAGCGCCTCCACCGGAAATTAGTCAAAGGGAATGCTGAAATTCAATAGAAACTGACAAAAAAGTTACAAAGTAAATAAATAAAATAAAAATGTTTTGAAACAGCTAAAAGTACCGAAAATAACCACACATACATACATATAAAAGTATGACCTTAGATATGATATATGTATGCATATATAAATAATAGGCATGTACATATGTATGTAGACGACTGCATGCCAGTGTGTGTGAGTGCTCTTGTGCATAGGACGAACTTACTTTGGCATCATGCTGGCCGTTTGCAATCCCGCTCCGACGCCACCGCCATTGTAATAACTGCCAACGCTAACGCCGCCGCCACCACCGCCATCGGTAACGCTGCTGCCCGTATGACCGACACCGATGCCATTCAGGGCGTTGTTGGCGCTCCTGCTGCCGCTTAGAAAGTCATCAATCACGCGTCTTGGCTGTCGTTTGGATGGGACACGTGTGAACGCTGGCGGTATGCGGCCCAAGGAGAGGGCATCCTTTGCTGATGGCTGCTTCTCGGAACGATTGCTGGATGCGGTGGACAATTTGGCAAGTTGGTTGATTTTATAATTTGGTTGGTTGGTTGGTTGGTTGGTTGGTTGTTTGGTTGGTTGGTTGATGGGTTGGGCGAATGGTTGGTTGAAAACAGAAAAAAAAACGCAAATCGATCCATGTTTGTTACGGGTTATGTTGATTGGCAAATGCAGGAGTGTGTGAGCGTCATCATATTGGAGTACATAGAACGAAAAAGTTAGGTTGGATGAGAAATACGAAATAAAAAATCACTAAACAAATGGAATAACAATTCAACAAAAACTTTCCGCATATAAAAGTACATACAGTGAGTGTCAATGAAAATCGTACAGCAAATTTTTTCCATTTTTTAATATTTTGTTTTATTTAAATTGTATTTATTTTTAAGAAAAACATACTTCACAGTAAAACAAAATCCATAAAACTCAACGTTTCAACGTGTAGAAATATAAAAAAATCGTAAAATTGTCATCAAAATCACACTTTTCATTGAGAATGTTTAGTTAATGTAAACTACGTTATGTTTTTGTTAATGTTTTTGGCTACGCATTAACAAAATCTATTTTTATATGGTAGAAAATGAAAATGAAATTTACAAAAATCAACGGTACTTTGTAGCAACTGCATATCGAAAAAAAAATCTGAATAAAAAGTATAGAATTTCGATGAAAATTTTACGTTTCTCTTTTAATTGTTACAAGGTTTGAGACTTTTAGTTTTATGGATTTCGTTGCAGTGTTACACATTAATACAATTAAAACAAAACAAAATATTTCCAAAAATAGTGTACGATTTTCACTGATATTTACCGTACCTATATAAATATCTAAGGTTTGGACGATGCTGGAAAATGTTTTGGAGCGCGCATTTTTTGAGCTCAACGCAAAGGGCAAAATACGCGAAACAGTTCAAACATGACAATAAAACAATGTCTGCGGGGATCGTAAAAACATTGACGCAAGCCATCAGGCAAACTAACTTCGCCGGTGTCTGTTGTACGTTCGCCTGCGGCTGCAGACAAATGAATCGCACCCCAAGTAACCTTGCCATGGCGATTGTCGTAAAAAGCCACAAACAATCAGTCGCAACAAGCGAATGTACCTCTTGGCGCATTGCCACGCACTCAGCCATTCATCTTTTTCTGTTGGCAAAAGAAGTGCAGCAAATTAAATCTGCACATATGTAGAGCGCTAAGCTATTGATCTTAAAACGAAGGAACATGTATATTTATGTACATATGTACATATGAATGTTCATACTTTACAGAATGGCAGCGAAGATTCTATGCCATATTAATCATAGCTTTAAACTTCATAAAAAATGTTAAAAAACTGAACGAATTTTCACCACAATTTCAATTTTAAATCTGAGTTTTTAGAAAATTTGTTGGGTGTGAGTTTTATTAGCCTTTATTAGTATAATGAACGGCAAAAAATCCCGTTGAATAAAATTTTTTTTTTTTTTGATTTAAAAGTTTAAATTTTGATGAAAATTTGTTGAATTTTCCTAAATTTTGTATAACGCTTTTATATGGTTTTGGTTAAAGCTCGTACCGTATTTTTTTTATAGAAAAATAATAAAAAAAAAAATTTAGCTCGAAAAATATTACTAATATAAAAAAAAAAAATAAATTAAAAATCAACACGTGGCAACCGCAGAATAAGCAAAGAAAGAAGCGGCCTTTGTTATGATACATAAACACGTTATGGCGAAACAACATTCTGAGTTCCAGCTCAAAAAATTTGGCTTTTCCTACTGTCACTGCTGCAATAATCAGATGCTTGCAAGTTTTCAGAAACATATGCCTTAAAATATCTGACTTCTTTGGCCTAAACCAATCTCAAATGAGGAGCTGCTCAGAAATGTTAAGCTGCGGCACACTCCCGGCAGACCCGCGAAACGTGGAGAAAAACAATCGATCGAAAGGCGAAGCTATTCGGCTTAAGCTGGTAGGAGCTCAAAGCGATTGCCAGAACAGAACCAGATGGCGCGCAGGAGTAGTAGATTCGCTCTGTCTCGCTTGGTATTTAAGGAAATGACGAAGAAGAAGGACGAAGATACTTTCCTTTCCAATTGTAATTTGGTGACTGAGGCAGCATTCGTACACAGAGCGAAAACCACTTTATGAAATAGAACCCAAAAATTAGAAGATAGCTCCACAGGCTTTTCCAAGAAGAAAACCTTCTTAGTTTCGGCAGTTCACCGACACTATTCTATTTAATAATATGAATTTTTAAATTTGTTCAAGAAGGCATCGAATAAAATTAAGCAGATTTTCTCTATGATTTTTTAGGAATATTCTTACAACTAAAATCCAAAAGAATTTTCACATAAAATCAGTAAGGAATCCTTAATGAGTTTCTTCGTTTTTTTCGCCTGTTTTACTCCTTAGCCTAGAAACTTTTCATAGAGATAATCTTCTTGTCCCCATAGCTCACATTTTCCCCGTGTAAGCGATCATAGAAGAAGCCTTAAGATGCTGCGTCCTGTCCTTTTCTTCCTCCGAAAATGTAGATTTCCATTTACACAAATATGGGAGCAACCAGCATTGAAGTTTTTGCTACCTAAGCTTACAGGTATTGCCACATACATACATATCTGCTTACCTCTTCATTATTTCTTATAGAGCATGGTGCACCTTTTCAAGTAGCTCCACTCGTTATTATTTTTTCTCTCGTCTCATCATGCCTTGTTGGTGCTGTTGCCCTTCTACATATTTTTAGTTATTGTGCTGCACTATTCTTTTACGATTTGTTTTTATTATACGCTTGTTTATGACGCACCTTAGTACAAGTTTCTCAACAATTTCGTTCTTTTATTAGCCAAATTTGTTAACGAAATTTTAAATCATAAAGTCGAACGTGTTGTTGGCAGCAAATTTATTGCACTCCTTTACTGCATAATCGGGAATACGTACATATGTATATATAGATGTATAGTAGCAATGAGCTATGGTCTCAAGTGGTACACACTTACACCCATATATTTGTGTGCAAACATTTTTATTAGACCCTTCCACAATTAGTCGGAGGGTGAAAACTACATGCTTGCAACACAAGAGCAAAGAAATGAAGAAAAATATCAGTTCCTACATACAGTTACTCACAGAAGTATTCGTAGGTTTTTTTCTACGATGTTTAAAACGGCTTCAATTATAAATCGTTTTCGTTAATTTTTATTTTAAATAAAGCCCAGTTTTTAACTAAAGCCACATAAACCAATGTTGCAAACTTTCTACAAAAATTCAGCGAATTTCGGAAAATGCCCATCAAAATTTTAATCAGATATTTCTGAGTACAGTGAAACCTCTCCTAACGGACACCTCTATTAGACGGACATCTCTCTTGGGCGGACATTTTTTCCTATACCAAGTTTTAAGTATAAATTTCGGAACAAATTACTCTCTCTTAAGCGGACACTCTCTTGGCCGGACGCGGACAGTTATTTTGCATAAAATCCACAGAAAAACCTCTATTGAGCGAACGCGAACCTCTTATCAACGGACATTAAGATTTCTTTTCATAACAAATCAAACAAAAACCTCCGTTGAGCGGACGCGAACTCCTCATATGCGGATTACTAAATGGAAAAGGGGGACTTCCCGCATAAAATGTGATTTTTATGCACACATTTAGTTTGGTTTGCGCAGTGGTTTAGGTTCGTTATTTGAATTATCAGAAACCCTTGGAGAATCCAATTCCAATTCTGATGAATTTATAACAATAGATAATAATAAATACATGGATCGAAAATTTAGATTTCTGGTTTGATTTTGTTACTGCTAAAAACATGAAACTATTGATGAAAAAGGTACTGGCACTGAAACAAATTCTAAATGAAACTTACGTCAATCGAAAATTTTCCAGTTTTTCATGTAATGAATATATGGTTTTATGTAGTTTATGGACTGAAATGTAATATTTATTTTTATTTTGTTACTACTTAATATGTACTTACGCACATAAATGAAATATGCACTTTTGAAAAAATAGATGCACATTTTTGTTTGAACGATGCAATATCAATATATTTTATTCAAGTAAGAAATAGGCACTATTCAATTAATTAAAACATTAATAAGTTCTAAACTAAGCTTCCCCCCATTGAGCGGACACCTCTCTTGGGCGGACAAAAAATGACTGACGGTGGGTGTCCGCCCAAGGGAGTTTTCACTGTATACAGCTTTCTAGCACACTCAATTTCAGCAAATAAAGTGCAAGTTTAAATGGCCCGTTGATTTTTCAAAATTTTCCATTTTCTTCCATATGGGAATTTTTCAAAAAAGGTAAACCGAAAATACAAATGAATGAATTCAAACGGCTTTATAACTTCAAATTTCGTATTCAGATGGCGAAAAAAGGAGAGAAGGACTGAAAAAATTTAATAGAAAATTAAATTTAGTATGTGTTACTAGCAAAAAAATATTGTATGGGAAAAAACCTGTCACGTCCGTTACAAGATTTTAATTCAAAATTAAATCAACAACGAAATGCTTCTGATTAAAATTGAATTGGTTGTAACGGTCCATAATTTGATTTTATTTAAAGAAGGTTTAATAAAGGGAAACCTTACACGATTCGCTGAGTTTTGCTTTATTTTTATATGTACTCTGGAATCACTTCTGTTTTTGTCGCGTCCTCCTTTTCATCGATTTTTTCGACGTCAGTGTTGCAAGCGCACCTAATTTTTTGTCAACTAAAGAACGTTATAAAAGCTATATAACGGCAAATTTTTTTCAAGTGACTTCAGTTTCCGTATGATTTAATTAACTCTAAATTCGTACGAATGTCGCGTCCGTAACCCTGGAGTTTTTTTTTAATCAACGGTAATTCCTAGCCGAATAATAAGTTTGAAATTTTGATGATTTTTGCTGACTTTTCGCGAATTTTGCAGAAAGTTTGCAACATTGATTTATGTATATAGTTTTTAACCAAATATTTTATTTTTTGTTTGTTTAATTTTTATGTATATTACAGCATAACCTTGGACCACGTTAACCGATTTCCATAACTGCCTTTTTAAAGTAAAGGTGTTACTCCACAGGTGGTGCCATACTAATTCGGTTTAAATCCGATCATTGGATCATAAAGAAATTAACGATAATCTTAAATTTTTATTAACTAAAAATTCCTAGCTGTTATAGATTAAGACATTTTAAATATCGTGAAAAACCTAAACAACGAATACCTTTGTGAGTAACTGTATGCACATTGTGTATACATACATACTAGAGATGGGTATGGTATTAAATATTTAGTCCCGATCATGCCCATCCCGAAATTTAGTCTTTAATTCCCGAACCCCGCCCATGCTGACGTCTTTCCGAACTATACTGTTGGTCCCGAAATCTACCACCAAGAAAAATTTACATGTCTTTCGAATTGAGTAATTTTAAATAAAGAAAAAAGAGTTCTGAGCGATCTGGCATCTTTTGATTATTTTGTTTTGATTTGCTGTTCGTTTTCGTCTCAATAAAACATGAAAAAGTGCATATTTCAAGATTTTCTTAATTTGCGGTGGTAGGAATTTTAACGCGAGTTTCGTGCAAGGATTTCGGCCCCGTCCCGCCCGCAAAATATGTATACACCTTCCCGATACCGTCCTTTCCGTCCATTTTGAAATCAGTACCGTTGGTCCCGCGGGTTCCTAAATCCCGCGCCCATCTCTAATACATACATATCACACTTCTATTTATTTACAAACTCCCTTCTTCACAGCACTGTATGTCCATATGTAGCTTTTTTATTCACATGAGAAGTTTACTTGCACTTGGCTAGTTTGGCGAGGCGAAACGAAGGTCATTAAAGACGACTGTGCGCTGAAGTCCGAGTCGCTATGGTGAAGCCAAGTGGACGAGGAAAGGTTTTTTTTATGACTCTAAGTATGAAAACAATATCGTATCCGTGTGCTGCTGCTGCAAGTGTATGTGATGGTGTTGAAAATCGTCTCATTTGTACAGAATTTAATGATCTCAACTGTGTATGTATAGATATGCCTTTAATGAGTGAGGTATCCTCACTCAGGAGCGATACAAAAATACGCCGCATTACAGTCGTATAAATTTGCGCACAATGGCTAGAACATACTGAACTGTTAGTAATGAAATTTATGAATGTGCATATGTATGTACGTTTGCAGGCATAAGCTATCCAACAAATTAAAATTGTTTATGAGCTTCTTTTCATAAGCCAGCTCGTTGAGATAGCAACTTCTGATGAGTTGGTTATAGTATTTGAGTGGACGTGATTGAAACTTCTCAAGTGCACACATTGGCTTGAGATGTGGATTTAAATTAATGATAAAATATTTTAATTAGCAGCGTACATAGACAGCAATTAAGCTGCCGAAATTTGAAAGTTCAGCCGAAATTTTGTGTGGTTATCTTTGTATAAATGGAAAATTCTATTTAATATTTTGGTTACCTAATATTTTTGCAGTTTTTAATAACATAATTTGCTCGAAATAATATCTGCAGCTGCTTTTGGTATGTTGCTATAGTTCTCTTCTACCTTTCGAAGAGGACAGTTAATTCACGAAAAGTTGGAGGAATGAAATTGGTGGATAGACTGAGCAAAAATTTGATGTTCACTTCTAACAAAAAAGTATTTCGACATGACAATGCAAAGGTAGAAGTAATTAACGTTTTCTAATTAATATACGGCAAGCCACGCTTCAGAAAGCAGTGGCAAACCTTCGGGTTTATTTCTGCCATAAAATTTGTTTACTGTTCACCACAAATTTGAGGAGAAGTTCGGTGAAAAACATATCTGTTCTCTATGAGCTTTTAGATGTCTCTCCCCTGGATATCGTTATTTTGAAAGAGGCTCAACTGTATAGTCAAATTAGTGCAATACTCGTCTCAAGCAACAATGCAGAGGATACGGAGTATGTAAATCTACAAGCTCTCACGGTTTTAGAACAACAACAAGGACTTCGCATTAGCTTCATTGTGGCCCTAGGTACATATATCTTCCGAGTTATAACTTCATTCACAACTTTCAGGTCTTTTCCGACCGATAAACTAATGTCTCTAAGACCAGGGGTCTGTCGTAAACAACCCAACAACCCTATCATTGAACAAGTTAACTCTGTCTTTCAAGCCGAACTAAGCTGGAAATGTGAGGCGCCTTGATAGCACACGATGCCACCTTAAAGCTGGTATGGGACGACCTGGTTAAATATTTAAATAATCCCGTACCCATCTCTAGTTGTGACGAAAACTCACCAAACACTATATGGGGTAGCACGAACTGCAACTTTCGTGGGAACAAGCTATTAGACTACTATAGAAGAATGTAATTAACAAAGCTACTTTTCTCACCAGTAGAAGAAAATAAGTGATTTATCTAACCTTAACCAATGAAAACTTCACAGATCATATCAAAGGAGTCTTGGAATAGAAATATATATCAGGTCATCAATTGATTGTATTTCGGACACTTGTCACGTGCCCAAAGGTCGGAACCCTCGAAGGGCGGACTGGGAGAAGTTTGGGTTGCTCCTTGAGATAAGAACACCAGATCTGCCTAAACTCAAAAACCTTAAATCAATTGAAGAGGTGACGGACCAGCGAGGTAACGAGTAAATTTATTGGTGGTGTTGAGGAAGTATGTCCGCTAAGTAAAAGCAGACAGGAAAAATCGGTCTCATGGCAGAGTGTTGAACTTATCGGACTTCGAAAAAGGTCCAGCAGACTTCTGAATAGGACTTTAAAAAACCGAAAAGAGGAGGACTGGTCCGAATATCATAATTTGTAGTATTTAGGCATATTAGGCATTTCATGTCACCGCGGCGGTAGAGGGCTTCGGGTGTGCAAATTTGTTGTAACGTAAGGAGTTGAAGACTTGCTCTAGCTGCTAGTCTCTTAAAATTTCCTCCAATCCCGTCGCAAGCAGATTTCCCATGTGAACGTGCAACAAAGTTCAATTGTGCCATTTCCTTGAAGGGATTTTCGTGATTTCAGACCCTCTAGTAAAGTTAGTATGATTTATTCATATTGTTTTTATTTTTGGCACACCTTTCCTCTTTCAAAAATATAAAATTTCATGAAATTTCTATGTATATTTATCATATTGCTCGAGCGTTAGACGATTTAGAGTCCATACGCTCATTTGGGTACGTAAAGTTGACATTATAGGCAATGTTTTTATGTAAAAAAAAAAAAATTTAAAAAAATGCTATAATAAAAAAAAAAAAAAAAAAAAATTTTACTTCTTTTTTGTTTTTCTTTATACGCTGCACATTAATGTAAACAATTTCTAATTAAAGCCCATAATAGGACAGAAGAAATATATACTTTTTTTATTAAGTTTAAAAGGTTTCCAAGATACAGAACTTTACAAAAAGGTATGTATGACGTTTTCTTAAATTTTAAGTCCCTTGTAAATAGGCAACCCTACGTCATATTGGCAAAATATGCTACACGTATACTCATGCCATCTAGACCTTCAATTTCTTCAACTTTCATCTAAAACCTTAGAGGTCGCGCACAGAGGCGGCCGTGGTGACATGAAATGCCTCATATAAGTGGTCTCGTTTCTTCCAAAAAAATGTTGCCCTTCCCTGGTACAAAATGTGTTTAATGTAACACTCAAGCCTGTAAAAGGGCAAGGTTTTTGCCTTATTGTCCCTGTCTACCTCACGCATCTGATAATATTGTCGTTTTAAGCAAGCATATGATTTTCTTGGCAACCATCTCCCCTAAGAAAGCTTCAATGGGCAAAGAATGTGCCTCTTTTCCCTTAGGAGAGTGTGACATTTTAAGAAACAACACACAAAATTTTCCCACCGTGTGCCTCTATTTCAGAATCGAACACGAAAAGAGAACAGGGCAATCAAAAGGCGACATTTTTTGGTAGAAACGAAATCACCATTAATTGATACATAGAAACATTTTAAGTATATCAAATTATTTTATTCGCTTCGAGTTGAAAGTATTGTACGTGGTCGAATAACGCATGACGATTTGAGCTTTAAGGCACCTACTGTGTGAAGGATTCTCGGAGTAAATCTGAGTAAATAATGCCAAAGAAGGAGTGAAGTACGGTAGCTTACTAAGCTTAGCATTCGATTGATTTCATAACATACGAAAGAATGAGTTTCTATCAGAATTCATACTTAACACAAAACAAAAACTATGGGATTTCACCCAATTGTGTTGCGTATAATTCGTCCCTTATAATTCGTCTAATTTCCAGGGTATCTTGGAAGCCCTCGACAAAAGAGATATCTCGATATACTCTGCATACTAGAACGGCTGAAGTGTATTTACTAAGGCAAAGTAATTTTTTATTCGTGCACACAACTCATCGTCCAAACTTGAGGAATCTGCGATCTGTGTGACACTGGTTTAAGAGAATTCCGACTAGAACTCATTCCGAGAGTAGAAAGCGACCTTGCAGTGATGGATTCCAGACATTTGCGATTAGATGATGAGAAACCAACTTAGCGAGAACCGCATAGAAAGAATCAGATTTTTATAGCTATACCAGTAGATACCAGACTTCTTGTTCGTACTGTCCAATGTCACACCTGAGTTGATGGGTAATTCAATAAGTCTTTCCAAATCAACACCCGTACATCCCTTCGACTTTCTTAAATCAAAGAGATCAAAAGTTAAATATTGTCGGTCGATGCATTCCTTTCGGGAAAAATCTACGTCGAAAACTGTAATAACGAAATACTCGAACTCAAATTTTCAAAATCCACTTTTTCGTCGCTTTCGTTTTTTAAAATCAATTCAAACAACAGAAATAATGATCGTACGTCGTCAAAAGGATCTGAGTACTTTTTTCCTAAAACGTCTATTAGCTCTCCAATAGAGACATCAGCTGACAACCAACACTTTGTGCTCCGCTGAGCTTGACGCATACATGGTGCAAGCCGAAGCCTTTTCAACATTCTTTCTTTTTAGTTTTTCCAGTGCACTTCACCATTCCGGCGGCTTGCTTGCATACCAACACTAAATAGGTATTGGTTGCCACTTATTCCATGCAAACAATTTGATTTGTCAAGGCTAACTTTAACTGTAATGCCGTAAAACCATTTATCACTCACCTGTAACGAAAACGCGAGCCAAGTTGAAATAAATCCGAATTATTCGACTGCGAATTCGGCAATGGCGCAATGCGCACCATACGAAAGAAGGCGTGATGTTCCACACAGCAGCGCCACAAATGTTTGCAAGCAGATTTGCGTGGCGTTTCAAAGCCATAAGTGCTGAGCTCATTCTGTATGGGTAAGAAAAAAGTAAATAAATAAAAGAATAGGAAAAGGAGTTGTAAGAGAATTGAACTAAAGAAAGTCTAAAGATTTATTTGAAAGAAGTGTTTGTGTAAATACTTATGTATGTATGTTAAGTACGAATACGTATGTATGTATGTAAATCACGCACGAATGTATTCTAATGTTAAGGTTATACATAGTAGTTGTTGGTCTAGAAAAATGTTTTAAAATATTTATTATTGCTTTATTTTCATAACTAACATAGTTAATCCAAGTGGCTTGGCCGCTTTACATAAGTGTTTGCATACTAGTTTTTTACCACACATTAAAACTCCATTTGGATTGCTGGTGCGCGGCCCATCCACATGATAAGAAACTCTAATTGCGGTCGAACCAAGCTACCGCTTCTTTTAACTGCAATCTCACATTTGCTGAATGAATGAAATTGTTTTCATATGTATTATTCAAGTGCGGCACTTCGCAGAGCAGAATCGGCTACGACTACCTTATATGACTTCTCCTTGTGTGCTACTCTTTCACGCGAATAATGAAATGTGCTAGTATTCGACGCGAAAAGGAATAGGTGTTACTATTCATAAGGACCCAGACTTGGTGACACAAATTCGCAGCGACCGCATATTTCAGAAGTAAAATCCTCTCTCGACGTGCGAAAAATACACTCTATAAGTTACTAGGTCGTTCGAATGAACTTCGACGCTCCAGTTCTGAAAGTATTCAATTCGGAACCCGCTGCAGCGCGTTGGTGGAAGTAGAGGAAGAGGGAGACCCCTACTGCGATGGAAAGACGAAGTGCAGAATGAGTTGGCTTCACTGGCTTGATTTGTTGAACTCTGCCAAAATAGCTTAGTCGGTTACAACGTCAAATAAAAAGAAGAAGAATATTTTGATACGATTTTACAGTATGCTTTGCAAAATTTGGTTTTGGCACTGTGCTGCGGCATTTTTGAGTGAATAAAAAAGAAATTTTCACAAGAAATGATGAAAGTTCTCAACAAAATACATCATACCGCCGCACTATCGGACTAGCCGACAAAAGCGAAGTAGGAAACACAAAGAGAATAAGTAATTGCGATTATCGCTTAAAAAAAAAATGTATGAATATTTCGAACCGTGGAGCTTAGCTTTACTAACTACCCAAATACTCTGCTCACTATGCCAACGAAGCAAATGAGTTTTCGTTGAGTAGGACTAATTAATGCCCAATTGTACTCCGTGGAGACCAATCTGATTCTCTTTAGAGACTATGTAGTCGCACGATTTTTAGCAGGAATATTTTACATTGCCAGCAATAATTGTTCGCGTATTATGTTAGATGTACAGCATTACAGAAAAAAATCAAATCCTCTATGGCCCTAACACGGATTTTTCTATGCAATAAAAAATGCAAGTGCCTTTCAAAATATGCCCACTACATACATCCTTTTAAATATAAAAGTATTTATATACTTGTATGTATGTAGTATGTACATTAGACTGTATCACCGCCGGGCTTACAAAATTTATTAAATTTTAAGACGTCCACCAAAAATATTTCGGAAAAACATTAAGATTTACGTGAGCTGGACCGATTTGAAAATACCACCAAAAATGGGGTTTGTTATGAATAAAAAAAGTTTCTTAAAGAAATTTTTGAAAAAGTCCTCTCATATGGAAAAACAAATTAGGCTTAAAAATTCTGCATAAAAATATTTTAAAATCTTTTCCACGAAATCGTAATAATGAAATTTTTGATGCTGGTATTTACTTTTTTCAAAGATTGATTTACGAAAAACTTGAATAACTGGGCCAAAACTATTCTGATTTAGACTTGAGGGATCTCAGTAGAAAGGTGTTTTCCCACTATTTTTATTTCTGTGGAAAAAGAGTCATTCGTGTACCAATTTATTTACTTATTTTTTTTTACAAATAGAAACACCTCTTTATTAAACTTTGAATGACGTTCGTTCATCCATCCTACCTTTCTCTTTCATCCTTTGAATGTGTTTATTAGCAAAGAAATTAGAAGGTTGAGAAAATACCCTTCAATGATACCTCACAAGTTTTTTTTATACCAATCTTTGAAAAAAGTAAAAACGGCATCAAAAATCTCATTATTACGATTCCGTTCGAATTTTTTTTAAATGTTTTTAAAACATTTTTACGGAACTTTTTTAAGCTTAAACCGTTCTGTCATTTAAAGGAATTTTTTCCAAAAAAAAATCTTTAAGAAACTATTTTTATTCATAAAATACTCCATTTTTGAGGGTATTTTCAAATTTTTTCAAAATATTTTTGTGGATGTCTTAGAACATAATGTGTTTTATAATTCCAATGGAAACGCAGTACGGATTTTTTTGTATGGGGAGTGAAGCAGTCTATTGTACATACATACATATAAACCAACTAATCTTCACAGCTTTCAAATACATACATATATAGTTAGTATTGTGAATGTAAGCTTTATTTCCTATACATATTTACATATGTATGTATGCTCTCAGTCAATAAAGATTTTCTTCGACTCTTTTCAACAACTCAAGATGAATGCTTCAATTGCAAAGAAATCCCATTCAACAAATATATTTCAAGTGTTTTTATGTTTGCAAGCAAAGTCAAGCGAATTCTTAAGCTACGAGTATTTCACGCAGCCTGCAAACTGTATGTACGCACCTTCAGTGTAAACAGCGCGCTTTTAAGGCTTTTCAGCGCATTATTTTGAGCGTAAAATGCTCTGACACTTTGGCAAAGACGGCGACACATTTTAATATAGACGATGATACATATGTTTGTAAGTATGTATATTGGTTTTAGTTTTTTAAGGAAAAGGAAATATATATTTTTCAAAGTAAGTAGTGTTGCCATTTCGGTAGAAATTTAGCAAATTTGGTGGAATATT
>NW_016161524.1:20169-47457 GCF_001687245.7 Rhagoletis zephyria
TGATTTAGTATTAGCTTAGCCTTTATGAAGCTTCCTCTTTCTTAAATCAGAATTTTTCCAGCTCTTTCTAATACATAAAAAAACCTTTTTTTACCTTGCCTCTGCTCAAAACGGTTGGAGTAGTATAGAACTTTTCGTCCATTTTTCGTGGGAATTTTGGTAGAAATATATTGTTGATGCGGCAACACTGAAAGTCAGCAGAGTAAGCGACAGAGCACTGCGAGTGCCAAGCAGAGGCATAAAGAAATTGGTTCTATAAGTACTTAGAACTGCATGTATTGTGTAGTGTTAGTTTGCAATAAATTTTGTATGTATGTTTTTGTTATTGTGCATGTATGTATGTATGCCCTGCAAACCAATTTTTCAGAGTATTTTGATTTGTAGAGAAATTTTAAAGATTTTGTTAAGATCTCATCCGATTTTTCCGCGAATTTTCTAAAATGAAATAAACTGCGCACACTTCTAGTATTTTACGAAAGTTCGGAAGAAAATCGGCAAAGCAATGAAATTATTTTCTTCTTGCACAATTTTTTCAGAATTTTCTTAATTTTTCGTACAGAAATTTCTTTAGGGTTTCGTGTCAACCACTTCATACAATTTTCTTTGAAGATTCGTAAAAAATCGTTACAGAAATGTGAAACTCCCAGTGATTTCGCTAAGGGAACCTTGGTTTGCAGGGTGTATGTTCTTGAATGCAAAATAGTTTTTTTTTTTCAAAAGCGTGTTGACGTTTTCGCATTTACATTTTTATCGCTTATCCGTAGCATGAAGTAGCGTCCTTTGTAGTAAACTTTGGCAATACGCGGCCAATAGTAATGAGCCACAGTCGTCTTATTTCGCAGCACCACAATACCACTTGGCGTCAGACCCAGAAAATATTCGACGCTGTCCTCGCCCTGTTGAGAAATAGAAGCAAACAAGAAGAAGAATTATAATAAGTTAAAAAAAGAGTGTAAGAATGTTTTTTACTATACTCTTATATTAGCAGAAACTACTTTGAATATCTTAAATAACAACAACAACAAGTATGCTGAATTATAATGCAAGCGAAAGCTGTAGGAAAGAAATCCTATAAAAAAACCCCCACCCGATAAAATTGAGAGCTTGCTGTAAATAGCTTTTCGCACCACTGAAAAGCAAGCTGAAAACTTTTGCTTCGTCCAAGCGTGCCAAGTTTTGTAAAGAGGTTATTAAAATTCAATAAAGTTATTAGCTATGTTGTACGCGACAATTCACCATCAGGCCACTCCAGCGTGCCAACCTGTTGGACAGGGAAGCTGGTTGCCTGCAGTCTGATGACGGTCATTATCAGTACATTTTCCGCCAAAGTTTTTGCTCACAACACCTTGACTTTTTTTTTATAAAATTCCTTTTTTCCTCTTTGCTGTCGCATTTGACCTTTCAACAAGCGGACAAATAAAGCAAAAAATTAAAAAAAAAAATCGCAAAAGACTTGCTCAGGCTTGACTACTAAGTAGTAATTGATGCTGGTGATAATTCCACGTGAATTTACTTACAAATTCCTTTTGACACTTTTTGCTTCTTTGAACCTATTTTTTGATATTTCGTTGCTTTTGGTTTGAAAAGAAAGTTTGCACTTTTTTCTCTTTATTTAAATACGGGGAGTAGATAGGTGATTGAATTTCCTTTCACTTGGGCATAAAGACCCCAAGGCCGTGATTTAGTGAATAGATCTAAAATATAGCGTTTTCAGTTTAAATGAAACCATTTTCAAATTAAGTGAAACCTTTTTCAAATTAAACGAAACCCTTTTCAGTTTAAGCGAAACCATTTTCAAATTAAATGAAATATTCTTAAAAGGAAGTTTCATTGAATCTGAAAAACGTTTAATTTAATTTGAAAATGGTTTCGCTTTGTTTGAAAATGGTTTTATTTAATTTGAAAAAAAGTTGTATTTAAACTGAAAATGCTATATATAACTTTGAGAACCTCTACTCTTATCTCATCCTTCGTGCACTCAAGGCAATGTGAGCAATCCATGGGTGAGATGGAGCATATGGAGCCTTGGGTTACGGCAGCAGCCAGATGATCTAAAATCTGCTGCTGATGGCAGCAGAGTCGATGAAGGAAATGTGATAGCAGACGCGCAAAGCACTCTGTAGATATGAAGGAAACGCTTATCACCGCTGTTGAATGGCTACACAGGTGGCGCGTTTAACGAAGAAGGATTCATACCAATGTATCAGGGTGAAGCTAACACTCCTGCACTCGATCTAGATTAGGTGCGAATAGCAGTAATGCGGCCTAGAAACAAGAAGCTCGCCGGAGCCGACGAAAAGTCTTCCAAACAATGCATATCGGATTCTATTGTTACGTTTACAATACTAAAGACCTTCATAAACCAAGTGATTTTTTTTTTATAATGTAAAGGACCTTCCAAACAATGCATATCAGATTCTATTGTTACGTTTACAATACTAAAGACCTTCATAAACCAAGTGATTTTTTTTTATAATGTAAAGGACCTTATGTATGTAGATAAGCAAATCGGCTCTAGGCAATTTTTTGTCGACTAGAAGCCTATTTCGGCAGCACGAAGAGAACAAGGCCTTACACAAGGCACACTTCTCCAGTTCAAAAATTGAGTCTGTGCTTAAGATCACTTTTTAAGCATAAGGCCCATTGTCATCCTCGCTTTCAACACCAGGCCCGAGAGGGTATCTTTCTCCAGCTTGTTGTAGAGGTCCGTTTAGCTATTAACGAGGGCAAGACAAAGTTTCTACTGGCAAAACACAAAAAATATTTGCGTTAGCAGTTTAAACCTCGAATTTGGTTAGTTCTACCTAGGAACCGGCATTAATGCCAGCACGTCAGCTTGGAGATGAAACGAAGGCAATTGAAAGCCAAAGCCATCTTTTGATGGACCAAAATCACGAACTACAAATCTCTCATCAGGTCTAGACTAGTCTGAGTAAATCTTTGCTGTATGAATGAGTTGAATATTTTTTTAAAACTTGAAAGATTTTGAATTAAGGCACTTAAAAAAAAAATTTATATTTCTCGATCGCTTTACAAAATCTACAACGTGCATGTATTAAAGTTTTAAAAACTCGACATGAAATTGCTAAAGAGCAACCACGAATAGTAAACTCGTAAACTCCAAACATCATAAACTACTACTATATTTTTATACGTATACATATTATGATAGTCTGAATCTTACGACTTAATAAATTTTCGTTTGAGTAATGAACTAAAGTTAAAAGAAGATTATAGACGCCATAAAAATATCTTACGTTTATTTATTAAAACACTAAAACAATAAAGCTCGATAGTAATGTTGCGATAACCGGGCAGAGAGGAATAAGCGCACAAGAACAGGAGCAGGAAAAAACTCGAGGGTAGCGGTTAAGGGGTATGGGGTAGGGGTAGGGGAGTGGCAATTAAGACAGTGGCAACACATAACACAGCCAGTTAAAGCAACAAAGGTTGGGTGGATGGTTTTCGAGTCGCAATTTGGGCTATAATTCGCTTGTAGCCACCAATATAACCAATAAAACCGGTGACTCCAAAAACCTATGTAGATACACAAACGTGCAGCATACAATGTAGACACTGTAGGATTTTATTCGCCAGCAAGCCATCGCGGGACTGAAGGTAATTTATTTGCTCATGATATCAAAAATACCATAAAAAATGCAAATGAAGCGAAAATTCACGCAAAAGCATAAAAATGAAAAAAAAAAAAATATAAGAGCAAAGTAAAAATTGTATGCCGCACATTCGCCATACAAATGTATAGTTGAATGGAAAGCACTGCCATGCAAACACCACGCACAATTCCTTCCCCCAAAAAAAAACTCCCACTCCGCTTAAATATATAATGGTGGAAAATGAAATTGGTGTGGCCTTGTGTAAGGATAATGAAATCAAGGAAGGAAAACATACCAAATTGGTCAAACAGACGACCGGCAATGTTGGCGACAATGAGTGCCAAAATAGTGACAAATGACTGAATGGCGAAATGTATGAATGAATAGTCGTAAATGAAAATGGCCATGTGGCAGCTTGAAGCGGCTTCGTCTTATCAGAGACTGGGTGTGGCAGAGTTGCAAGCTAAATACATACATGCATAAGTACCGAGGGTCAAAGTGGGGGTGTCGTGATGTTTTATTGTCTGATGACTGTTAATGATATGAATGTGCTGTGAAACGCAGACATAAGGCACATAAATGCCAGCAAATAAATTTCCTGCACTTGAAAAAAAGAAAGAAGTCAGGAAGAAATTATTGGGTCTGAAAAAAATTATAATTAAAGATTTTACCAGCAAATATCCAAGGATTGTTTTTTTCGAAGCATCTATATTCAGTGTTATAATTGTTCGCCATTTGGCATTCGCCTGTCATTTATAGCTTAATTTCGCAGCGAATAATGTAAACACATTTTATACATTGGAAATAAGCTGGCTAAGCAATTACATATAATTTTATTCAGTAATAGCTTAAATATTTTTTTTGTATTTAAAGTATCTGCTTGGATGCCAAA
This sequence comes from Rhagoletis zephyria, assembly GCF_001687245.7. Lineage (NCBI taxonomy): Eukaryota > Metazoa > Arthropoda > Insecta > Diptera > Tephritidae > Rhagoletis > Rhagoletis zephyria. The sequence goes on from NW_016161524.1 coordinate 24,676, forward strand.
TATATAGCGGAAGGCTGAAGGCTGAAGAAGTCCTTGCGTCTTTAGTTTTTTGTAGCAATTCACCAGTGAGTGGCCAAAAAATTAGTTATTTTGTACCCAGCTCAATCTTATCATGAATTCCAATGTTTGCACTAAGTATCCTCTTGTGAGGAAGAGGCCCTCTATCAATGGGTTGTACGACGGGGTTGGGATCCGCCACGTAAAACAAGCCAACAATGAAAAATCGAATTCGGCCTTGGGTGAGATAACCTTCTTTTGAGGCGCCGAGGGCCCTGCGACGTCTGCTACAACTGTCATATAAAGGGTGACAAATTCGGGGTTGGATTTGTGGTGGACGAGTGACTCCATCGCCGAGTACTGTCATTCAACCTAGTAGACGAGCATCTGGCCATAAGCTAGCTCAAAGAGAGATGGTTCAACATCTCACTCATCTGCGCCCACTCTCCTCAATGGCAGAGAAATAAGATGTACCCAAGGATTTCTTCTATGAGCACTTGGAAAGAAATAAAAATTATGCTTGTCTATGGTGGCTGGAAAGCAGGTCCCTCATGAGAGAGAACTGGAGACTGTTCCTGTTACTTTCGATATAGACTCCAAATCCTGTATTGGAGCCTTCAGTAAATATTCTACAATGTGTAAAGCCGGATAAAGTATTGGGATTAGGGCAGCACTCAGTCTCAGGAATCGTAACATTGTAGTGCCTCTTGCGAGAAAAAAGTTTCAAACAACACTGATTGTTTTTTTTGTCTGCGAAATTCAAAGCAAGTATGTCCTATTTAAAGTGGTATATTTAACAGCTACTTGGTAATTAACATTTTAGAAGGGGTCGTCTTGAACAGCCGGAACAACGACATGCTTGATCAAATTATACATTTATTTTAAGTTTTCAAAGTTAATCAAAAGCACTACGAGTGTTTTTGAAAGTACCCTAAAATGGAAATTGGCTCAAATTTTTGCTAAAAATGGCAAAAACGAGTCCGATTGCCTTAAGTTTAGATTAAGTCACTTCTAACGCGTGTTTCTTTTGTTATGTTTATATTTCCTAAGGCGATCAGAAAATATTTTTTATGTTAAATCAGTAAATGGAATATAAAGTCTTTAATCTGCTTCTGTAGCTACTTGGGTTTTTTATTTCCCCCTTCTTTGATCCCTTTGATCTGCTTTGCGAAATCAATTTTCAAAAAAAAAAAAAACAAGAACAAGAATAAAATCCAAATCAAACATTAACATTAAAGCTCTACACGCTGTAGCCGCTTATTAATCAATGTCCTTCTCTTACTTTTTTATTTTTATTTTTTTTTCCCCCCCCCTCAATTAGCATTTGCACTCACCAGCACCGGATGCAGATCCACGCCATACATATCGTGCCATTTGACTTTGTCTAAATAATTTAGCTCCGCCGTCGCCGGTGACATGCCCTTTAATTGCTGATGAAGTTCAGCGACACGTGTTTCCAGTTCGCTACTCTGATTCGGCAGCAAACGAAACTCGGACACATAGCCTTTGGAGTGGCGTCGTTGGTCGTAATCACCCAATTCAGCTGAAAATGAGAGGAAAATTTGAAACAATAAGTATGAGTGTTGGCAATGGGAGATAAATAATTATGATTATATGCTTTATACNCGTGTTTCCAGTTCGCTACTCTGATTCGGCAGCAAACGAAACTCGGACACATAGCCTTTGGAGTGGCGTCGTTGGTCGTAATCACCCAATTCAGCTGAAAATGAGAGGAAAATTTGAAACAATAAGTATGAGTGTTGGCAATGGGAGATAAATAATTATGATTATATGCTTTATACGTACACATGTTATAGGTATGTACATGTACATGTACATTTTTGATTTTCAGCTTAAAACAAAAACAACCGATTCATATTTATAGTGAAATTGCGTCAGTTTAAAATTTCTTTATACAAATTTGTATCTTAAAATATTTAATTTGTATCTTAAAATATTTTATTAAAACTTTATAAATGAAAAATATTTAAATATCCATATATGTCCTTATATAAAAAAAGTGTTTGATATAATAATAATTTAATTCGCATAATTTCACATAACCAAAATATTTGTTTATCTCTATCAAGTATTTCCATGCTTTTTCGCTCTAAAAATACTCATTAGGTGTTTAATGAACTTGAAAATGCTGCCAGCTTATACGCTTCGGTGGCAAAAGCGAGCTGAAAATGACTAACTACCAATACGATTCGGCCGTTCATGGTACTACATGGAATACATTCTCGCGCCTCATTAAGCGATTTTAATAAAATACAATAAATTTGTTAAGTCAATTGGTGCTTATTCGTATATTGTATAATGAGCCTGAACGGAATTTAATGGTACAAAGGAAATAAGTATGGGTTTTGTCCGCATAAAATTTAATGTCATTTATTGAAGGTTGTCGTTTGTGGACTTTTTCTATTAAAGTTAAAACGATTTTTTCCTTGGTTTAGTTTTGTTAAATAGGTTTTCGGTGACAAAAGTAAAGAAGGATATAAGCCCCTGAAAACAAAAACAAAAAAAAACAAATAACAGCGAGCTTATTTGGCCTCATCTTGAATATTTTATAATTTCATTAATTTATTTAGCATATATGCTTTAACTAAGTCACATCCCAAAGGTTTACAAATATGAGCTTTGAAGGCTTCAAAATTAAAATTAACAAGCCGGTGGTCTTCAGAGCTTTAAGGCATCCAAGGCATCTAAGGCAGTAGAATTTAGGTAGAAATAAAGCAGGAACTTGAAATTTAACTTGAAATGCTTGATAAAGCAGGTTCAAGTCATGTAAAGGTGGCTTCTACACCCTAAAAAGTGCATGTAAAACTACTACTGACAAGTGTTTATTTTTCAACCAGAATCTGTGTAAATATACGCAGAAGATTTTCAGGATTTGATTGTGAACATAAGATCTTTAAAAAATACACTCAAATATACATATGAAATGTTTAAAATTGTAAAAAAAATTAGAGAAAAAATATATTTTTTAATATTAATAAACATTAAGTGCTCATATTTACTAAATTTTAAACACTTTTTGTGTAAGTTTTCTTTACGTGACAAATTCGGTATGTAAAAGTAAACAGACAGTGCTTAATTTTGCACAAATTAGGAGACGAGACTGTTAACCTTTCTTTATATGCGTAAATTTAAACAAATATTTTTAGAGCAGATTTTAAACATTTTATGTGTAGATTGAGAAATTGTGAACAATAAATGTTTAGAAATTAACAAACAAATTTGAAATTTATTCTACGCCACACATATGATAAGTAAAAGTAAACAAGCAGCTTTTGATTTAATTATTACGTGTGTGTGTGTAAATTTGCATTCATGAAGAGAGGAAACTGGTTACCTAACTTAATATGCGCAAATTTAAACAAACAATCGAGTATTAAATATATGCGAACACATGCAGAAAAATTATGAAAATGCTAGAATACTCACATTGCACTACGAATGCGCCCAGCTCTGCAGCCAATTCGAAAGCGACTGGTAGTCTGCCTTGTAATACATCCTGTTTCACTTGTAAGAAGAGTTGATACCTGTAAAGAAGAAATTTGTGACAGTGGTTAACAGATTATAAAAAATATGTAAAAATTAATATTTTTCTGAGGCTATGCTTTGAAGTATTGAAGTGAAAACAAACATCTTGACCAAACCTGCAAATATACTGTCGATAGAATTACACTGAACCAACCAGAAGTTCAAGAACGGCAATGACGATAAACGCGGGTAAGGTCTCAACCGACGCATTCGAGCAGACGCCGAAAACAGACATTGCGATTTCAGAAAGTAACTTGAAAAAAGCGGCTAGAACAGTTTAAGATGGGCTCTCAAATTGGGTAATCGAAAAAACATTTCTAAAAAAAATTTAGCACAAGCTACTGACAGAAGATGAGGTGGAAAAGCGATTGGTCTAATCATTGCAGAGTGCCGACAACGATTGCACCATGATCATATCGCACGCGATCTTAAAAAGTGACAAAAATTTCAAAATTTGTCATTTTTGAAACTATGCGCAGAGCTTTTATTTACGATTAAAAGATGAATAAAATTTTTGTTATAATTTGTTGAAAAAACCTAAGATACAGTCTCCCTTGCCAATATGATTAACCTATAATTTTGAGTTGGGTCACCTTTAAGATCTTGTGCGATATGCATTCCTTTGCATATTTAGTAATTTTTGAAATTTTACGATTTTTTTATTTTTAATAATTTAAACGGTGCAAATGATCTTCTTGCCAAAATACATATAACTAATGTGTGATTATGTATGATTTAAGAAATTAAAATTTCATTTTTACAATTTTTATAGGCGCACTCGAAATTCATTCTAAAATTGTTATATATGTATGTACATCGAGAAAGTAATATATGTATATGTGCATAAGGAATACCGTGTAAAAATCTTCGACGCCAATATTTAATTACTTTTAAATAATATGACTTTTAAGTTAAGGCTTGCCGGCAAACGTACTAGACGACTGCTTATTGTGCTACGGGGCGTATACGTTACATACGCATTTAAATACAATTTCGTATTGGAATCTCGTTCTTTATACAACAATAATGCATTTTCTAAGATAAGCGTGTCTCCATTTCGAACAAAAACACGTTTTTTGTCGATAAATATAACAACTCGTGGGATTTGCTCATATACCGACTCCGAAGAACTCATCTTGTTTCATTTTATTTGTATTGGAAATTAGAAAACCCAATTGATTATAATTTTTCATCACAAAAATATGGTAATTTTTTAAGAAAAACCAACTATTTCATCGTTTTCAGCGTTAAATTGTGGTGTAGTTATAGAAAAATCCTTTTGCACGAATTTCCACGAAGCATTTTGGTGGCGTGTATGTATAATCCCCGCAAGTGTAGCTTATTAGACTAATTTTTTGTTGAACTGTCTATTTATTTAATTGACTATGAAATTTATGTTATTTCAATGTGAATCTCCTCCAAAGCGACACCTATTCTGATCAACTACTCCATCAGCGGATCTTGCCATAGTTAATAAATCAGTACATACGAGATTTGCTAATAATTGTAACTTCAGCCTCTTAGATTATTTTATTACACCTAGACTCAACCATGTTATGTGTTATCATACCTCTGTTAGAAACATATTTATGCATTGTTACTATAAGTCTGTTTATATGAATCAGTTACGTCAAAGCCTTTTAAGTGTGAATTGGAATGACTGTTAGTATCGTGATTCAGTAGACGAAAAACTTCTATTTAATAAGAACTTAACAAATCTTTTCGAAAATAATATTCCTCTTCGTATGGAACAAGCAAGATGGACTGCATCTTGCCCTTGGTTCACCAAACAGTACATTCGGCAAGAAGAGTTCGTAGCAGGCTATACGTAAAATGGAGATGACAAATGACTGACTTCGCCTGGTCTCAGTATAAAGCTGCTCGAAGTAAAGCTACTTTACTTATGCAGCAAGCAAAAAAGAACTACTGTGGTGCTAAATTGGACCCGTTACTTCCCTCTAAAGACTATGGCATGGGAATATGAACTCTGAAAGTGATTTAGGCCCTTTTATATTAAATAACTTATTTACAGCTACGAGTAGTAACTTAGGCACACCTAACACTTCGAAAGCTCTCTGGGCTGATACCTCCTTGGAAGAGAAACTTCACCAATAATCATTGCATCACGACATCATGCTTTTCTGTGCATTGGAAAAAATACGTCATACTACCAGTAGCAAAGAAGACTGCGCTTATTAACCCTAGCGATTATAGGCCGATCAGCATATTACCAGCTTTAGCAAAAGTATGTGAGTCCTTGATGGCATAGAAAATTTCATCATTCATACAAAAATAAAACAAATAGCTATCCCCACTGCAGTCTGGGTTTAGACTGAACCACAGCTGCTTTACTGCAATGATGGAAATACTTGACATTAGAATACAATTTGACTACAGTGACTTCCTATTTCCTATGCCTATTGGACTTCTCAAAGGCATTTGATTTGGTCTCTTATGTAAGAAACTAAATCACTTCTTTGGATTTTTGGACTGCGCATTAAAACTTATAATGAGTTACCTTGAAGTTCGGGTTCAAAAATGGAAGGGAAAAATGCTTTTTATACTTTTAAAGTTACCTCAGCTGGTATCCCGCAGGAGTCAGCTTCAACTTCCTCCCACAAAATTAACATTCTCTTTAATAATGTTAATGATTACCTTTCTGCTAGCAACTGCATATTTATTTATAAGTTATTAGAATGGAAATCCACAATGTATTTGTATGGGGAGCTAAGTCAAATGCAATCAAAGCGATGTCGCAATCTGATAATCCCGAAGTACAACTACTTGACATCGTCGAGGTTGTTTTTTTTTTATCAACGCTGTAAGACTTTGGAACAGCGTTCCTGAATCCGTTGAATCTGGCCTAAGTAGGAGCAACTATAAGTTGATCATATATAGTTACTTTAAGTCTATATAGTTGGTGTGATTTTGGTACATGGTTTTCAGTTCTCTCATCTGTCCCTTTTTTATTATCTTCGCTGCTAATCTCTATATCTTATTTACTCTAAAAGTTTACGCTTATTTTAAATTTGTATTCAAAATATTATGTCACTTATCTAAGTTGATGTACTCTTAAAAGATTATTGTCTTACTTGTACAAACATTGTTTTCGTCGATAAATAAATAAAATAAAAATTTAAGTTCCTTTATTATCCTACCACTTTTAAATAAATAGATCAATGCAAATACCATTGATAAAGATTTTATCGGAAGAAAATAAGTTTTAAAATAATTGCATTTGTTTTTAATTTATTTAAATATTCCACATGTGTACATATTCATTTTTTTCCCACCTTGTGATGTTTGATGAACACACAAGCGAAATGAAGTTTCAATATTTTTTTTTTTTAATCTACAAGTGAAACCGAAGTTGCACATTTTTCATTTTAAACGTTTTGAATTTTCCAATATTAAAATCTCTTTTTTCATTTTAAAACTTAAATTATTAACGCTTTTATTAAACCTCTAACCACAAGCAAATTAATTGCGTAGAGTTGATTGCGTAACAGTCGTTGTGAGACTGTGTTGCTATTTTAGACATATTTTTGTTGCTATTGTTGTGCAATTTAAGTGCAGTGCCAACACTCGAAGGACGCATAACAGTATAATCTCAAAGCATAATCAATTCGCAATCCAGCCAAATCGCAATCAACGCTAATAGGCCTAAAACAAAATAGGTACTTATATGCATATGAATGTATGTAGGATCATATTCGCACAATGCAACACGGACTTGCGCTTTCTGACGCGGTAGGAAAAATTAGAGCTAAAAAAATATCTCTTCGATTTAACAATGAAATTTGAAAGTCGGCCTCATGTATACATATGTTTTAACATGGATGTCTACTAAGAAGCCATTTTCTTTATAATGCTTTGTTCACACAGAGAAAAACAAAAAAACAGATTCGCACAAATGGAAGCCAGACGAGATGATTCAATTAGCACGGCCCTTTTTTATGGTATGGGCATCTATTTATTAATTGTGTTTGGTCTGTTACTGTACTCAACTCTAATAAAAGCTTAAACAGACGGCAGCGTTGATCCGGATTAAGTCGGAGTTACTACAGTTAATTCCCGAGTTGATCCGGATCAACGCTGCCGTCCGTTTATGCTTTAACTCAACTTAAATTAAAGAAGTATGTTTGTTTAACGGTTTGTACCTGGGTGAGTTTTTTAACGAAAGGTATTAGTGAACCCATACGGTAACAAACGGATCTCAGTCCCTATCTTTTGCTTATATGTATGTATGTAGTCTTTTACTTTGACTCAACTTTCTATTTCCCTTAAAACGAATAACTCGCAGTGGCTCTACTAAAGCTCCTCTCTTTCGAAATAGTTGTAGTCTAGGAAAATACTGTAATAGCCTATGGGTCATTAGGTGACTGTCACTCAAAAAATTTTATTAAAAAATTTTTGTTTCAAAATATTTGGATTTTCCTACAAGGTAGCCGACTGCTTTAAGCTTTAAACTTGCATCCACATAGGCGCATATGTATTTGTATAGGTAGCCGAACATGTTTATCATCTGCTTTATAATGTTGCAACATCCCACACCTACGCCGAGGTACCTTAGTTAGTCGCCAATTATTTGTTGTGCTTGCGATAAACTTCAACTGACAGGATATAACAATATTCTGCGTAAATAAATGCATTTATTGTCCACTGCATGAACATATGTATGTACATATGTGTGTTGTAATGCAGCCGACGACACCGTCGACACTTGATTGGATTGTATTTGATGTCGTACCAACATAATATATATATACATATATGTATGTACGAGTATTTATATACACACTCGGTAGTAACTCGCTCGTACGATAATGCGTCTAAATTCGCAGCAGACAGTAAATATTCTGAATTTGCAAATGGCTAGTCGATGAATTGGATTTATAAGTGCTTTTTAAATAATACACGCGCACACGAACATACATACGTATGTGTATTTAAAGAACTTTTATTACATATTATTTATATGCGTTCAAACGTCAATGCTTAATCAGTTAGTTGTCGTTTGAAAATAATATACATATGTATGTATGTATATTCACGTATTTTGATATATTCGTAAATATAGCTGCAGGTATGTATGTGTGGATATTTGTATTGCTACTCGTAAAACTTCCTTTGAGCTATTGTTTGTGCAGTTGTTGCCGTCATTCGCTTTTAATGCCAATCAAATGCGTCTCGAAAATATTTGCGTACACACTTGAGTGTGCTTCAATCGAAATTATTTGTTTAATTGCTATTCCTAGAAGCTTATTATGTTCATTAAAATATGCTTATTTTGTTTTGAAAATTTTCTACTTTAAATAATTGCCATAAAAGATGTGTACGTAATTATACATAAATGAATAAATGTCTTCTTAGGCATAAATTATTAAATGCACACACATTTGTTGGTTCGCATGCCAATTTAATTTATTTCAAGCCAACATTTATTTAAGCAACTTACACTTTGCTAATAACATATTTTACGCACATAAGTAAGTAGCTAAACATGAACTTTCATAAAAGTGAGTAATTTACCTACAAAGTAATATTATTGTAAATTTTTTTTTCAAGCGGCAATTTGCCAGCAAGAAATCAGCTGATGAAAAAAACCAGCTGATTGTAACTAACGCAATTCATAAAATCGAATTTTAGTGTTGGGGTCAAAAATAAAATATGGCGTTTTTTACTAACTCAACCGAGCCAAAAAAAAGTGTATTCGTGGAAGAAATGCGGATGAACTACCAATTAGGCTGACTACTTTTAATTGAACTATATACAAACTGTCAACTGTTGACACTGTTTCTGCTGCTAGAATACGCGAATACATCCTATATGACTGGCAAAATTACTTTCGTACGCATTTTTTTACAAGCTTTTATTTAGTTTCACCTGTGTGAAATTAAATCTTCGAATCAACCTTTAACCAATTTCCCGATGAGCTTAGATCAGAATCCGAGACAATGCGATATGAAATTAATCTGCTAGGTGGCGCAGTAGTCGAAATATTTGGAAAATCCATATTTATGGTCCGTTTTCGGTCATGCGGAGATCATGCGGAGATCGATTTTTATTGTCTTTAATATTTTTTTTAATAACAGAAAAACCCCACAAATGCTCAAGCCTACATTTCTGTAAAGAATGTGTTTAATAACTCCTTTGGTATTAACGTTATTGGCATGGTAATGTGCACGTACCGCATTACACTATTTGGAAGTTCAATGACGAATCGTGTCAGAAAGTTTGAAATTTCTGCGAACTAGGCGAATCAATATTACTAGTCTTTCAGTATGTCATCTACAATGATGCATACCCAATTCTTGTCAATTTTGGGGTTTAGACAATTTTTGCTCATATAATTTTGGCACTGGTAACGTTACACAAAACACTGGCTACGTTACACGTACGGTTCGCTTGAACAAGGTTTAACCCAAAGGCTTGGTTCAACCATTTTTTTTCGAATTCTTATTCTGTCATCATAAACAAATGTTTGAGCTAGTATTGCGAATCTTCTATTGAAGGAATAATAAAAACTATATATAATGCGAGTATCCTTAAAAAATTCCAACTAGGTCAAAAGTCATCCTACTGTGAAATTTTTTACTGGAAAATCTTCGTATTTTGTTCGCAAATAATATGTATTTAACTTTACTGCAAACATTTCATTAATTTGATGAAGAATAGAATGCATTTAGGAGCCTGTTGTTGGCAGTAGCGTCTAAACAAAGGCAACAGTGAAATTCTGACAATCGCCACGCTAAATTTCTATCGCCAAAATTCTCTAAATGAAAATCAGTGGGGACTACAAGCACGCAACATAAAAGTAACAGATACAATGATTGATTAACCAAAGATGATAGTATGAGAGGCATGTTACTAGGTGTTGCATATTGTTAGGCGCGATTGCTATTCTTTTGGAGACTTTTAGTGGTCAAAATTAGCGATAGTGAATGCTGGAATCCAGCTGCGGCAACGATTTCTTTTTTCTATCAGTATATTCCCTTGATTCTCTCTATTTCGTTGGGATTCTTTTCCAAATGGGCATTTCAATTCTATTACATGCGCCTCACCTTTTTTATGAAGTTCAACCTCCAAATTGTTTGTAATTGCTATTGTTAAAATTTTAATCTCAAAACATATCAAGACAAATTGTATGAGTTTAGGAAAAAGTTTTTTCTACTATTTTGTCCATTTACTGGAATATGGTATATTGGAAATACTTTTCTTCCATTTATTTTTAATAGTAATAGACGTAGTGTTGGAAGGAGGAATTAGGAAACGTCAGAGCAAAATAACTTTAGCCAGGGTTGTCCCCTATTTTATAAATATACATATCTTTATTTTGAATAAAATATAGGGAGGCGGCTGCTGTAGTCGAGTGATAAGAGATGCGTACTACAACTCCGTAGCATCAAGGTTCGATCTCAGGTCAATCTCCAACTATATTGCCTTCAAAACGCTTCTCTTAAAATGTCGTTCGTAGGCGTCGAAAAACTGTAGCTTACTCCATTTGTGCAACAACATTAAGACGCACAAAANGGTCTGCTGATCAAAGAGTTAGGAACCAAATTGATCACGTTGTGATAAACAGCGCTTTTGGTGTGCTTTCAATACGAAGAGCAGACAACAATGCAGAAAAAGGTGATAATGAAAAGCCAGATTAGAAAATAAGGCACCAAACAAATGGTTTCAAGAAGAAGAATCCACACTAGTGTATAAAGAAAAGAGAAGAGAAGTAATGTAGCTTAATAACAACAAATTATGTTCTGGCTATTAAATGGAATTTGGTTTGATGAAAATCTTCCCGAAGAAAAAAAAGTTCGGCAGGCAATTCTCTCTCTTGACAAAAAAGAAAAACTCTTTCATCATTACAGTCTATTTGCTGAAACGATACCTTAAGTAGGCAGTAATTCGTGGAAAAGGAATGAAACTGTCTGCTCTCGGGTTGCACAGCTAGCGCAACTTCACAAACGCAGCAGGCAATTGGTGAAGTGTTGTGTTCTCGGCTTCAGCCGATGAATAATTTACGGCAAAAAAAAACTTTCATCACTACAAATAGGTTTAAGCGAGTTAGACGCTTATATGCACAGATGCTGATCTATTCTTTCTTTAATATTTTTTGCTAACTATATTGTTATTTTATATTTTATTTTATATCAGTTACTTGGACTTACCTCGTAATTTCTTCGAGTAGCTTGCACGGATCAGCTGCATAGAATTTAACACCGAAATATAAATCATACGGATCCACTTTCGGCTTAAGTTGGCGTGATATCCGGGACGCTGGATCGAGCCAATGCTGGAAAGGAAAAAGAGAAACACAGTCTAAGGAAATACTTGTGGTAAATAATTATATTAAAATATACAGCACGAAAATATGTGTGAATATGATCACTTGTCATGCGAAAAACAAACTGTAGTGGAGTTACGTAAATAATAGTAGTACTTTCGCTTACAAATGCAGAAAGTCAAAGTAAAAATAGAAAATTGTACTAAAAGTACGCACTATGTGTGTAAACAAATATCACGTATACGCACCGTACGACATATGAAATACTCTTACCATAAACTAAGTACTTTATTAGACAGTGTTTCACACACGGCCTACCCTTTCTGCCCCGCTTTGGCGCATAATAAAATTATGGCTGCATAATAAAAGCATAAAAACAAGAGAATGCAAAAAGGTTGCCAAGATATATGAATTTCAGCGAAAAAGACTGAAAAGCACGCAAACCACGGCAAAGCTATACTATACAACTTTGCATATGTCGTGCATATATATTTAGTAGATACAATATTTTCGCATGTTTGTATGTCTTAAAGTATGTTTATGGAAGAACTATGTAAATAAATGCCAGCAAATAATAAAGGCTAAGCGAGCATAGTAAATTGTATTCCAAGAAACTTTTCAAGGACAATGCAAACATCCTCGCCGCCAGTTGAGTTAGGAAGAACTTCGCTGTCGTCTGGCAGTCTGATGAACTTTTCTTACACTAACTGCACCCCGTTGTGTGACAATCCACCATCGGCAGCTTTTGCGAAACTTTTCGCCTAGCACGCGAATATTTGTGTACGACCCTGGCATAAGGGCGAATAATCGCAAAATACTTAGCTGTTGCCTGCGTGTGGCATATTTTCAAGGTTCGCAACAAAATTATCTGCGAAAAAATGTGCGCTTGTCGTTTTTTTTCGCTCGTTGAAATAAGGGAAATGAAAAGTGAAATTCATTTTATATTTTCACGGCGCGCCGTGGGCAGACAGGTAGGTAAGTGTTCTTATTTTACCACATCGCGCGCCACAAACAATTGGAAAACTCTCCGCCTTGAAGGGAGCAGCAGCTTTTCACTTTTTATTTCATCATTACGGCTCAATGAACGTCCATGAAAATGCAAGAGAAAATGAATTACGACCTAAGACTGAATTCGCTGGTGTTTTGTTACCCAAAAAAAAAAATAAAAAAAAAATTTAAAAATAGGCAGGGGGCCTGAACTTGACAACGCAAGACATCTTCGTATTTTTATGTGTAAATGTATGTTTGCATGCTGTTTTCTTTTTCATTATTCTCTTACTTACCGTCTGATTCTCCTCGTCAATATAGCGTATGCCAAAATATGAAGTTTCGATTAAATTAAGTCTGGCAAAAACAACATCCAACAATGCTTGGCCCGGTAAATCATCCTGTAAATAAATAAGCAGAAAATGTGGTAAGTAAGGCAGATATTAGTTTACTTATAGATAGATATGTACATACATATGTATGTATTTACACAACGTGGTGGTAAATCATTGGCAGAAAAAGAAAAAAAAATTAAATGAGTTTCCCTTCCGCGGCAGCCCCAATAGAAAGTATTTGTTCAAACAAAATTCGTAGCTAATCAAATGGAAAATTATACGCACCTGCGTAAATGTGAGGCTGTGAGGGCCTGTCTGTTATGGATGAATTATTTTGGGCTCGCATAATGCCATATATCTGTGCATGTATGTATATATAAGCGGCGTACATAGCTTAGCGAAAATTTTGTTGTTATGATGAGGGTTTTTAAATAAAAAAAAGAGGCGAAAGTATACATATATATTACTAGCTTTATACACACATACATACCTATGTACATATGTATAGTTATGGTCACAGATCAAAATAATATTGTTTGTTTATTTTTACTAATTTTTAATTAAAATATAATTTAATCTATAACAGAAACCACATAAATACAAGTCTTAAAGCTTGCACAAATTTGAGAAAAATTTATCAAACTTCAAAAAATTTTCATCAAAATGTCAAACTTTTTAATAAAAATTTTTAGAAATTTTTCGGTTATGCAGATTTGCAGCCTTTGCAATTTTAGTTTAATAAAGTGCAAGTTTCAAGTAGCTAAAAATTACTCTTGATTTTGAAATTTTTTCTTGTTGCAAGAAAAAAAGTTTTAAATTTTGATGAAAATTTATTGAAAATCGATCAATATTTGCGAATTTTGTGCAAGTTTTGGAATTTTTATTCATGTTGTTTCTGTTATAGATTAAATTACATTTTAAATGAAAATTATTAAATATAAATAAATAAGCATCTGTAAGTTCCACCAATTTCATATCGAAGCTGTATGTATGTACATTAGAGTGGTCCAAAAATACATGCAGGGAAAAAAATAATGTTAAGCTTTCACCCCCTAAGAATTTTCTAAATGGAAAAAGAGAATACCAGTATTTTTTTGTTAAAAAAAAATTATATTTAGAATTGCCTCAAAGCCCATGAATTTTTCCATGTATTTTAAATAGAGAAAAAATAGTTTTTCATAGAAGTGATGTAAAATTATTGAAATTCAATAATTTTTCGATCGAAAAACTGTTTCTATCCCACAACAGTACCCAATTGTTTATTAAAAGAATGTTTAAAATAAGCTGTTTTTTAAAGGTCTCCCAAAAGAAAAAAAAAAAAAATGGGGAGACCATAAAAAGATGTTAGTATTAAAAAATGGCAAAATAAATGGTTTAATGGTATTATTAATGGAAGTCTCCTGAAGAGGAGTAGGGTTTTCCGATCGAAAAATATTGCTTTTCAGGAATTCTACACCATTTCTACGAAAAAGAGCTTTTTTCACATAAAATATATAAAAAACTTTATGGGCTTTGAGGCAGTTCCAAATATATATTTTTTTTTAACAAAAAAAATGCGAGTATCATTTTTATATAGAAAAATACCGGGGGAGGGGGAGGTTAAGACCTTCAAATTTTAGACCTTTTTTTGAACCACTCTTTGTACATACTACATAGACTGTCTAAAAAAATCGTTTATTTTTTTAAAACTCCCTTGTGAAATATTTTTGCGACGGTGCCATTAAGGTTTGTGGGTGCTCTTCAGGGATTTATATTTTCCATTTAGTCAGCGTCTGAATGGAAGTGCCAGTCATACAAGTATTAAATTTATCTACTCACATATTTCCAAATTTTCATGCAAGTAATAGTCTTATTAACTCATACAAGTTATACTTTTTCATACAAGTAATAAATGTATCAATTCATATAAGTACATTAGTTTTTCATACAAGTAATTGTTAATTAATTCACATAAGTTCCAAATTTTCATAGATTTCCTTCCTAAACTAACCTAACCATGGGAGATGCTCAGGCACTTTTTAAAAGCAAAAAATCGTATCCCATTGGTAAGTAAATAGTTATTTCTCAATAATTGTTCGAAAACCCTCTAAAATGTGTTTACAATTTTTCAGTATCTTAGAATGCCCAACTAATTTATAGAAAATAATTTTTGAAAGACTTTTGTGAGTTTTATTTAATTTTCCAAAAGATTAACATAAGACTTCTTGCTCAGACCGAGACCATGCAATGAGCGGCTTTTATTTCTGAGCGGTGCGCCCAACCATTCAGAAATGCCACTTCAGTAGTATTTCATGCTTTAATTTAAAGCCGCTCACAGCTCAGCCGTTCATTGCGTGGCCTCGGCCTCAGTAGGGCCTAAAATTGTAGGCGGACCAGCACCAGCATTTGTGTCGTTTTGTGTCCTTGCATCCGTCGCGGTAACGACAAGAAGGGACAGTCATTGAATATTTCTGACAAACATCTCGCAATTCTCCTCATGAATAGACCATTCATGAGTGAAAATTAAATATTAAAGAACTGTCCGTAAAAAACTGTATGTGTCCCTTTATAAAATGGAGCTCTTTAAGAAGACGAGAATAGTTTAATGTTTTTCTACATATACTAAGTATACCATATCCTCGAAGGCAATCACAATAAAAACGGAAACCAAAATAAACAAGAATTATCACCGTTATAATTTTATTTCCACATTACTTGCACCGCTACTCCGACAACTGTACAAACAACACATTGTAGGCACAACCAAAATAGGATCACAAAACCGTCGAAGGACATCAAAAGTGCCGCTGGAGTAAATGGCTGTTGTGGCTTTTAGTGACAACTGGAAAAATGNGACATCAAAAGTGCCGCTGGAGTAAATGGCTGTTGTGGCTTTTAGTGACAACTGGAAAAATGGTATGCCATACAAGGAAAGAAACAGCAAAAATAACAGTAAATAACCGGAAGTGAAAAAAACAACAACAAAAATAAAGACCAGCATTGTTGGCAATTCGTATGTATGCAGCGGCGTATGGTGGAGTTTGAACTAAATACAGGGAGAGGGAAGAACTTTTGGCGCACTTGACGGAAGAGGTGTAATGAAAAGGCTAACGTATGTACATACATATGTATGTAGTGAGCAAAAAGCTTAAAAAAGGCGTTCTTGCATGTTTGTTATCAACAAAGGGGTAACCAGAGTCATTACTCATGGCAGTGGTATTTTGCTGGGGAGTGTCCACATGCTATTAAGTTCAAAAAACTAAATTGCTTCAGACTGTGCACAAAAAATGTACATATTGTTTTTATTCTTTATACACACGCATTCCATGTACATATATATGTACATGTATGTGGCCAGGATTGCGTAGACAGCAATAGACAGCATTTAGAAAGCCTGAGGGTGCCTATCCTTTTAAGTTTTTTCGTGGGTTGGTTTCCATAGAAATTTCTTATTTTATATATTTTTTTCATTTCCGCTAAAGAGACACTAACAAATGTAATAGCTTACTACTTGACATTCACTCATTTATCAGCTGCTAAATTTCATGTTATACATACAATGTAAGTATGAATGTAAATATGTATGCGCATAGCTTGAGTTAATTTCAAAAAAGACTTGATTAAAAATTTAAAAAGTTTTTAAAGGATTTTTTGGCTGTAAGGAATTTTGAAAATAAAAAAAGCTTAAAACGTGATTCCAAGAAAATGAGCATTATCATGACAAAAAAAAAATCAAAAAAGGCTATGACAGCGTTAGTATTTCAAGGGTGTATTAATGTCGCAAGCTCCAATTATATATACAGTGAGAATATGTAAGTATATCGATGGCTGAGTGTAAGATCGACCTAAATGTCTGGGCAGCCGGTTCGAAAACGTCCAATATCAGAAAAATTTTCAACAACGCTCTACTTCAGAATTCGGTTCAAAAATGGCCTATCTCAGACGAAAATACATTGAAAATCAGCTGAGATGGGGCTTCCTTCAATCAAATTCTGATTCAATTAAATTTTCTAACTTTATTTATGTTTTCTCAAGCCAGTGCAAGCTAGCCTTCAGCTCAAACGATTTCGAATAACTTTTCCCAATTTTCGAGTAACTTTGACAATCGAATTCGGATTATGTTATTGCTCGTAACCCTTAATCGAATATGGGTATGTAGTAAGGAAAATCCATTTTCGGACGAAAATACTTTCGAATCGATTACACAACAGCCACCTAGGTTAACATACGTTTTTATTTACATACATATTTACTACTGAGCGAGAAAAAATATTGCGTGTATTTTCATAAATTTTAAGTCCATACATAAAAGCACAACACGAAAATAAACACAGGAGGTATGTAAAACGCTAGTTGCAAAATCTTTTATGCCTATAAAAAAATTCAATTTTTATTTTTTAGTTTACAGAAAAACAATTAAAATTTTGCTTGTATACATGGAGCCTACAGCCACTTTATATCTTTCAATATTTATTTTTTATTTTGTTAACTGGTTTTCGGTTTCACTTTGCTTTTTTTTTTTCGTTATCAAATTTGCACATTTTTCAAAAGCATAAAGCGATTAATGGTAAAAGTTTAGAATTTTACTGATTTGTTGTGTAGAAAATAGCTTTTGTCTCCTGCAGCGATAAACGGCATTCAATTTGGCTTTGTAGTGCAAGCCACTAGTGGACGTTGGATGACGCAAAACTTAGAGGAAACCATTTTGTGTGTGAAAATAATGGCTCGCTTTTTATTGTCTATTTTATTATGAGTCATTTCAGTTTTACAGAGTGCACAAGAATGCTTGCGGAATAGATGTGTAGTATACCCGTCAGCTGAAATTACAACATTGTTAATATTCGCTAGTTCCACTGAATAAAAATTTCATAAATATAGTTAAATTCCCACTAATATTTTTTCGAGCGTTTTTAATTGATATATTTTGTTTATATTAGCAAAACGAGCTTTAAAGTGCTACATAAATATATTAGTAGCACAGCTGAAATATTTTACTAATTAATCAGTACTAATTTTGGCCTCTTGTTTCATTTTTCCTAGCTAAGCTCTTTCATCATTAATATTTAAATTTAAAATTTTAGCATACTTTAACTGTAAATATTCGTTTTAGAAAAAAGTTTTAGATTTCCAAATATTTCGTTATCTTTGAGCGTTGAAAGTGCTGAACACAAAATAAAAAATAAAAAAAAAACGTAACTCAAATTCTTTCTATTTTCAACACTTCGGTGGCATACTTTCCTTGGTATGCACTAAAAAATTTTACTTTGTAATGCATTCGTCTTGCTCCAATTTAAGCAGCTCTTCTTTTATCCTTTCTTCAAGTTAGCTTTACATTTTTACTATTCAACTACTTTGATACTTTCTTTTACTTTTATAGCGAAAGCCGCCACCTACTATTGCGCCAGCAGCACAATTAGTGCGACTTTGGGCCAACCACATTCAAGAACTCATTTCGCTCTGCTTTGTGCTTAATTATACAGATTTGTACATAGCAGAGATAAGTGTGAATTGTACAGATGTGTATGCAAAAACCCGGCAGGAACAAGAAGAATTAGGGATGAAAGGTTGGCGCAGCATTGGTGATATGTATGTATATCGAGCAATTACGTACTTTTCCACAAGCCTCTTGACTTTAACTAACTAAGTACTTCAACATTAGCCAAACCAGTATATCATCAGCGTTTAAAGAATTTTTTGTTTTTGGAAATATGTGTTTTTGTAAATCGTTAGATTGCTCTCAACCGTCTACATTTATGGCTCCTTTAGAAGAGTGCTAATTTTTCTTCTTCTATTTACCTCTTTTTTAGTTTTGAAGGAAGGCTTAAGGAGATTCTCAAGACGTAAAATGCTGCACAAATTAAACCGTATGCGCGCGTGATCCTTTTAATCGCTATTTTTCATTAAGAAATTTTACGCTGAAGACGTCCTGTAAAACCCATAATTTGATCATATTACGGCCGGCGAATCGGAACTTTGAACAACGCTGGGCCAGCAGTGCTTTCACTTTACAATACTCACATATTGACAACTTTTAACCATTTATTTTATGATTTTTTATTATTAAATATTTAAAAATATATGTATAGTTCATTATTTAACAAAAACCATATAAATCCCACTTTTAATATATTTCCAAAAACCATTTGTATTAATTTCGAGCTTTTTCATTAAATTTCTTACACATTTTTTGAGTAAGCAATTTTTTAGTCTATTGAATTTTACTATAACGAGAAGCCAATTTTGAGTAGGCACCCTACAAGAACAGTGACTATCATTTGACAAATCATTTGAGTGGCAAGACTGATGGAGATTTCTGTCACTGGCTGCCTACAAGTTTCTATCAAATTCTAAAGGGCAGTGTGAAAAATCTGATGTAAACATTTGTGTTCCGTCTTCCTCCGACTTATGGCATTATTTAGTTGTCTCTTTTTAACCAACGCAAAGTTTGTAAATGTGTTAGTAAGGTAAATGAGAATGTGTTAGTTTCCATCACACAATTCTTGTAGGGCAATTTGTAGCTGGGACTTTTTTTGCTGAAGATATAGCTCATTTTTTCTATATAAAAAAATCGTCGAACATACACTTTGTCAGACCAACTAGAATAACACGGACGAGCCTAATTACTTTGCCCTAACTTCATAACTTAACAGCTTCACATAAAACTAAATAAATATGCAGTATTCATATTCTAAGTTAGGATAATTTGTCTGGCAGCTATGAGGATAAAGCCAAGATAGTTCATCGAGTGACGATGTCATCGAAATGTAGGGAACTATGGATTTTTACGTTGGTTTTACGAGATAAGCTTCTTTATCTCTTTCCTTTATTCTTTGCATGTCGATGGTGGCCTACTTTGGAAAAAAAAACTTTGATGTTGGTTGCCTAGGAATCCAACCCAAGTCCTGGCGAGTGATTGTACGAATCTGTAGCAACTAGCTAACGGTGACCGCCAGCAGTCCTAGATTGTTGAAGCATACGATTTTCAAAGTTATCACTTATAAGGATGTCGGTACGCAATATTTCAGAAGATGTTAGGTATTCAACACTTTACTTCGATTCTCAATACAGATTAGATACATCACCCTTCGAGATAATATAGCTGCTGATATATGTACTTATGTACATCCGCATATACTGAGAGTAAGGAAAATTAGGCTTGGGGGAACTAATTTGCCTTTTAAAGAAATGACAAAAGTAGAATCTTGATTATAGTTATTATTATTTCGAAGGATACGAGCATTTGTCTTGGGTATGCTTTTAATAGAATCCGTTTGACCAAGATTTATATTGTAATACTGTTGGAAAAATTTTTAAATCACCTTAAGCTGTATTAAAAGCTATGATATATTTATTTATTCACATCACTTCGATAATTCTTTAGTATTTATCGATATTATTATGTTTTGCAGGAGACTCCATTACGAGACTAAAAATGGAGTACCTCGTAATACCTCGGTTGTAAATTATATTCGATAAGTTAAAACAATAGATATGAAGCGCTCAACATGCCAAAGAGACTTCAATTAGAATTTCCTGCTGGGATGTAGTAACCCACTACTGCGGCATATGTTGTTGTTTTGCGGTGTGATGGTACGACGGCTAATGTTATATTTTTCTGAGCATAATTAAATTAAGACATCTAAAGCAAAGTAGCGCCTAAATAACTTGACCGACGAACGAATTAAGGAAGAGCGAAGAAAGGCGGTCAACAGCCAAAGCAGCAGAGCCGACAACAAAACAGGGTAACAAACCGACATTGGGTCAACAGCTTTAGCCGCTGTGTATCTACTATGTATTTCCACTACTACTTTTATTCTGTGTATATAAATAAATATGTATACAGACAAACATTTGTTTCTACATCATTTGAATTTTCATCTTAATCTTCAAGCTCATCACCATCTTCATTTTCATTTATATCATCGCCATTATAATCTTAATTTCCTAGAATTGTGCTGAGTGCTTGGCTTTGCTTGCAAAGAGTTAAGGCGCAGCATTTGCTACATACATACACACATTATTGTGTTCGTACGTTTATCAGAAAATTTCTAATAAAGGCCTACTGTGCTGTGAACTAATATAGAGCCCGCCCCCGTCTAATTGCGGACAGCCAATTTCTATTTTGTCTGCAGCGAACCTAATTTATTTTGATGTATGTATGTATAACGTAAGGCGGTTAAAGGGTAGCAATAGTAAGGATGCACACCGTTTAAGCAGCTTTCACAATATTGATTAATTATTTGGCATTCGAATTTTGGAAGTGGCCTAAATGCGCAGCGGATGAAAAGCTGACAGGCGGCATGGACTCTCACAATCTACTTACTACCAAGTCACTAATTAAAGCACGAAGTTGTAGGTTTTAGGGGATTAATTGAATAAAATCATTGAAGCTTAAGGTTGATCTTTTGTTTATGCTTATTTGATTACTGATTGCTTAAATGTACGTTACGGTGCGGATAAAGTTTGACGTAAAATACAAAATTAGCAAAAATTCCCCATTGGCCAGCAATTTTTGGCCAGAAATGATTGTGATTTATTGCAGATTATAGGCACGGTGACCACATTTATGCCAGCCAAATACGGGACAAAACAAGGTTGTTTGAATTTTTCTACAAAGGCTGGACATTTCCAAATATTCTTGGTAAATGTTTCCAAAATTGTTCAACACCAGGCTAATTTAAAGGAGCGACTTAGGGGCTATAAATAAGGTATTTTTATTTATTTTGTCTACCGCTCTGTTACGAGATATAAATATTTATATGGAAGGATCGCGAGGAAATGTCTGAAATTCAGATATTATACTAAAATATAATGGACTACGAAACTCTTTACAAACAAGTAATTTTTACCAAAAAACGACCTACTTAAAAAAAATATATATATATATATTTCATGATCCAATTATCAGATCTAAACCATATTCCGATGAACTGATATCCTCCTTTTTTTTTGGAAGTCGGTTAGAAATGTTTCTAATAGGCGGCATACACGGTCGGTGTAATTAACACATATTTATTTTCACAAACACATCCAATGCGACTCGCGAGTCAGACACACCGTGTATGCCGCCTATAAGAAAGATGGAAATTTGTTATAGTGCGTTTCCTAAAGCCAAATATCGTATTATTTTTCTGAGTATGGTTGCCACCTATTAAAAAATTAAAATATTTTCGCCGCTCGTTGCATTACAAAATGAGATACTAAATAAAAGGGCATGGTCTTCGCATGTACAAAAGCTTTAATTTTTCTAATTATTTTTATTATTTAAAAGTTACTATCTTCTATAAATTAAGGTCCAAAAATAACTGTTATCTCGAATTTACAAATTGAAGACGTTGCCCGAATGCTGAAATTTAACGAAAACGTTGTTTCATAACAGTTATTAGATGAGAAATATTTTTCAATTCGCCAAGAAGAGTTATACCCAAGGTTTATTTTTTACGTTGTTTGATAACAGTTATTGTCCAACTTTTATTTTTTACGTTCTCTCATAAACGTTGCAAGATAATAATATTGACGAAAATGGAGATGGAGAAGAAAATAAATATGATGAAAATAAAAGTGAAGGAGTGTAATAACTGTTATTAGACAACGTAAAAATAAATATTGGGTAATAAATGTTATCAAGCAACGTAAAAAATAAACGTTGGGAAA
>NW_016161524.1:47557-50655 GCF_001687245.7 Rhagoletis zephyria
TGCCTTTTCTCATTTTTTTTCGTTATTTTAATTAAAAGTTACGTAAATAATTGACTACATTGTTTCCGCAGAAATTATGATGTACGCTGTTTTTTCTTTTTTTTTGAAGTTTAGCACTATAAAAAATGAAAGCAGTCAATAAAATCTAATTAAACCAAGGCATACTGTATACGCATGGTGGAATAATACAAGGTGTTGGATATTGACAGCGTTCTCGCTCTAATCCGCCATCTTGGCTCCCTTAGCTATATCAGTGTTTCCCTCTTGAAAAAACTACATTTTATCGCCTTTAAAAAAGTACTAAACTACCTCATTCCCTATTCCAAAACCGATTCTTATCGTTGGCAACTGAAAATTAAATTAGAAATTTCAACATTAATTCGGCAAAAAAACATCGGTTTAGAGTTCTCCCCAAGGATTTGTAGTTATTTTGGTCGGTGCTTCCTTCCGCTGCAATTCCGTCTGTGGTTCACTGCCACTGGCCCTGCTTTTCCAACGATATAACTGTTTTTTTGGTAACTTCTACCGCTAAGACTTTGTTGCTTTTTCCCTTTTCCCTAAAAACATAATAGTGCTACAAAGCTCAATAACAATATGGAAACAAATGTTAATAAGCCACAATAATATTNCTTTTTGAAGTTTACCCCAATATAAAATGAAAGCAGTCAATAAAATCTAATTAAACCAAGGCATACTGAATACGTAGTGTGACTAGATCAGCCGATTTTTTAACTTTTTTGGACTCTAAAGTGTCGAATACTGTTAATTAAGTTTTCACAAAAATTCTTCATTGCCAAAATATATTTTCAAGCGAAAGGTTTTTTTTCTCAAACAATGAAGCGATTGAAACCCTTCTTTTGGAACGTTCGCTTAACTCAGGGGCACAAATGCTGATTATTGTGTGTGTCTTGCAAAGGATGCATGGATGATCCTGGAAGCAAAAAATTACACAAAAAAAAAATTTGCTAAAAGTATGTATTTTCTAATTGATTTTATTTTTATTTTTTATAACTCACATGACATACTATGATAAAAAAAACACAAAATACTTTTTTTGGCACTTTACAGAACAGAAGCAACTGGGTCATTCCATGTAAAAGAGGAAAACGACATAAATTTAAATATGCCCTAATTATCCCTATTTCCTCTGTTTAAATGACTTCATTTCATTAACCTGTTGGAAAATATTAAAAAAATAAAAAGAAGTCGTAGTTTTTTTCGATGGAAATTTTTATATCATGCATAAATACTTTACAGCAGTCATAAGTAGATGTCCCGCCAGTCTCAACTTTAAATATTTTTTAATATTTCTATGAAGATTATATAAACCTCTTTTATTGTTAAAGCAATTTAATACATTAATTATCGTGCAATGTTAAAAATATATTTCGCTGTTTTATATGTTTCGACGACATCGTTATAAGTCACCAGTCACAGTGGCATGACCCAACTACAAAAATCATTTAAATTTGGTTTTTGCTCTAATAGGCCTTATATGAAACTAAAATTAACAAAAAAAAATTTAGATGAACTCTCTTTTTTCAGCAAGGATTTCTCCAGTAAAAATATTTTATGTAATCTAACTATGTACTTACTTACCTTTATTTCATGTATAAAATCTGTTTCGTCCAGCAGATTTATCCGCACGGACATAATACGCGATGGTCGACAGAGGCAATTCATTTTGCTGCTGCCGGCTGTATGTTGACTGTACTGATTTTACTTCATATGTATGTATGTGCGTACATGCATACAGAAAAACCGAGGGGTATTGGTGTTACATTAGCGCTAAAAATCACTTTTATTTCTGCTTTTATCTTTTTAAAACACTCACTAAACTTTTCAAAACCGAATTTCTTTTTATTTAGTTACACACTTTTTAAAATTTATGACACTCAGAGGACACTATTTTATTGATTTAGTGATATTTGCACATCCTTCAATATACATAAATATGTATCACTAATTTATATCAATTCGTTGAATTTTTTATTTCAGTTCGATTTAATCACGCCCCATGGTTTATATCAGCAGCTTTGAATGCCTCCTTTAGCTGCATCTGTAAGCTGAAGAAATTAATGATATTAATATAATAATTAATTAACAAAAATTTATTAACTTAAAAATAATTTTTTATATTGTTTATGAATCTGCTAAGCTCGAAATATGTGAAACTAAAATGCAAATATCTGTGTTGAACCATTATTTAAAAGAGAAAAATATACTTCTCTAAAGTGGGTAAATATCCGGACGTTGCTAAAAAAAATTAATATGTTATATAAGGCCTAGTACTGTAATGAGTTAAAAAAAAAAAACCGGAAAATAAGGGAAATGTCGACATACAACTACTAACATAAATAGTCCCCAGAATTTCTCATTAAGCTGAGTGGAATTTGTACAATACAATAAAGTGCTGATCTCGTTTGTTGCTAGACAAATATTTTCTCAATTGCGATTGCTTGAAGTTAAGCGAAACAACATCAAAAACATGACCTGACCAATCCCATAAAAAAAGTGAAAACAAAACAACAATTGAAATAAATTCAGTTGTTGCTACAAGCGTGAGGAAATTAAAGCAGCATTAAATAAGTAAGTCTGTATTTGCATATGTTTTGGATCGCATTGGCAGTTAGTATCGTGAAAATGCTACAAGAATTTTCTCACCCTACCCAGAATAGAACCATTTATAAAATATATTACACTGGGAAACAGTGGTTTTGGTGCCAAGAAGCTATACTGCTTTTTAACTTAGAATGCATTTGAACACATTAAGACAACTTCTACGCGATGAAGAAATGAAATGAAAATCGATTTATTTATAGAAATTGGACTGTAAACTGCTGTGGAGGTGCAATGTGGAGGGCTTCTTAAATATTGCAAAAAACGCGATTTTTTA
The DNA here is from genome assembly GCF_001687245.7 of Rhagoletis zephyria. Classification (NCBI taxonomy): domain Eukaryota; kingdom Metazoa; phylum Arthropoda; class Insecta; order Diptera; family Tephritidae; genus Rhagoletis; species Rhagoletis zephyria. Next base: position 50,454 of record NW_016161524.1, read on the forward strand.
GATGTTGACCCCATTTTTCTCAAAATATGGAAACTTTGTTCTTACGGATTCGTAATAAGCGCAAAAAAGTCTACCAAAAACTGCTTTAACATTTGCCCCAACAAAATCAGCGTTACCTTGGCTAAACGGCTATTCGAATAAAAATATATGACAGCATTTTTTGGTTTTGATAATGGTCATTTACTAAGTATTTATTTATACA
>NW_016161525.1:0-20398 GCF_001687245.7 Rhagoletis zephyria
TCTGGTACTTACAAACATCGGACCAAAGTTATAATACCATTTCATGCTTCATGTATAAAAATCAACTTGTCTATGTTTTATCTCCAATAATTGAGGAGTTAGATGCAAAGAGGCCGCTCCTATCAAAACTGCTTCCTGAGATATTGGCTTTAAAGTTTTTTNGAGGCCGCTCCTATCAAAACTGCTTCCTGAGATATTGGCTTTAAAGTTTTTTATGTGTTATAACTTTCTTGTTGTTGTAGTAGGTGTATAAAAAAGTAGTATTGTTGTAGTATTGAAAAGAATTGTCTACTGCGGAAAAAAATCGTTAGATTACCAGTATTCGACCCTGATTTAACTGTAATAAACGCTTTCGTCGAAAAATATATTACCTATGTTTTTTCTGAGTTACGCTATTTTTGGAAAAAGAAAGGAGATCATATTCTTGTCTAATGGCCCAAATTATGCAAAAAAAAAACTAATTTAAAAATGTGATTTTCATTTCGTAAAATTGTGTTTTTATACAAGTAGTATTTAGTTTTTGGACCAAATAAATTTAAGATTTGATTTCAGGCGTGAAGATATAAAACCCTTACAAATAATGACACCAGCTAATGTAGTTTCTAAAGAAGATTTACCAATTTTACCTCTTTTGTTAAGTTTCCCCATCTCATAGATTGCGATCCTGATATGATAACCACACTGTGGAATTTACTGACGCTAAGTGAGCTTGATATTTCCAGCGATCTGGATATTGATATGTTTTGGGAAAAAGTTTTGTTTTTAATATAACTTCATTACCACATAGCTCTGCGGTTGTAGAACGCAAATTCTCAACGCTTTCTTTGATAAGAACTAAACTAACAGCCCTATTAGCGTGCAATGACAAAACTCGCCGCTATAAATATTGTCATGTTTATAATCAATTGTCACGTTTAGGTATGCAGAGAGCAATTTGAAAGCTCTAACCATGACAATTGTTATTATTTTTGTGATGACCAATTGAGTAGGTGACAACGCTAAAACATATGTTAATATTTTCCATTTTATTAATTTTGCAAAAAAACTTACAAGTTCTTATTAAATAAAAACTGTGAAAACATTTTATTTGCCTAAATAGGTGTGTTAAAAACTTATTACAGTATATTTTGCTTAGCTGCCCATCCTTCTTTGCACGAAAACTTGTGCAATTATCCGAAAAAAGCACTTAGGCGAATTTTCTTTACTACTTCAATGAGGAAGGTACCCGAATCCCTATGAAACCAAATAATGGAGGAGGACTTACCCCGTAGAAATTACTGGAAGCGAAATTTTTACCAAATGTTATCTAATTATCTATATAACAACATTAATTGATAGCCATTTTCGTTGTTCTGCGAGATGAGCAAAAGAAATAAAAGCTTGTAAAATTAGATAATTGTAGGGTCAGTGCAGGTAAACGTAATACTTTCTTTGATAGTTAATAAGTGCGTTCGTTTAAAATCTCCAGTAAAAAACATCCAACTGCCAAATTCCGGCGAAATGTCATCTCTTCTATCACAAGAGAAAAATATCCAAAATAGTACGCGGACAGAAAATTTGCAGAAACTTGCAAGTTAGACGAACAGCTGATATAATTTTTTTTTACATTCAAAAGTGTAAAATTTTAAACGTACGAAAAGTCATCACAAAGTGTTTTACTGACACAGTTTAATGATTAAACAAGTAACTACTTATTTCTTACAAGTTTAATTATTCCCATTTTGTATTTTTTAACTTCCAAACCATCAAATTCAATTTTGTGATTTGCGTGAATGCCAATCAGCTGTTTTCCTGTTGGCAAAAATTTTTCCAGCATAAGCCAGCGGCTTCGCCTCAAAATGTCACTTTGCTCTCTCAATTTCCCCTACTCTGCAAGTTTTTTGCGTTCGCGTACGCAAAAAACTTGTAAGTTTTGGTTAAACATGAACAATTAACAGCTACGCGAACGCAACTAATAATAGTTGCACAATTTTTAAGGCAGGTATCGCCAATGTGCAGGTATTTTGAATGCATCTATCGGAGGAGTTTCCTTATAATTGTTAAAAATAATGCCGCTAATGTGCATTTTAGGGTTGGTATCTTAAATGTGAACTTAAACATAAAGGCAGCAAAACCAAATATACTGTATTTGCGTTTGCATATCCTAATAGTTTCCATTGCAGAATGTTAATCATGGAGGAAATAATTATTATGTGTGCGGCTATTATTGTGGATCAACAAGAAATTATACAGAGAAGAAAACTTCTGAGGGAACTCCGTGACAACACTTTTTTTGACAGTTTTCACCCGTTTGCAGTTCGGGGTGGTCTTTACTAAACTGCACATAGTATTGCAGCTGCTCTTGTGTGGTGCGTTCATATTTTCCACGCCTGTTAACACCCCAGTTTATAATAAAATGAATTGAATTTCCCTATTATAAAACTACTCACTTTTCCGGCGTTTCCTAATCTATTCCAGTGTATTTTATTCAAAAGAAATCCAGCCTGTTGCAGTGGCGCACAGTGCCGCCTAAGTGGGCAAAATCGAAAAATTCGCAATCTGCAATGTGAACATGTTTNCCCGAGCGCACTTGTGCACAAGGGTATTATAACTTTGTTCACATAACGGTTGTTTGTAACAGGCAAAACGAATCGAGATAGATATAGACAAATGTATACATAAATGCTTAGAATGAATAGAGAAGTCGATTAAGCCATGTCTGTCTGTCCGTCCGTCCGTGAACACGACGAGCAAAAATTGAGATATCTCAACGAAATTTGGTATGTAGGTTTCCATTTATCCACTCACTCACTCATTTGACTTTTAATTATTATTATTTTTTTTAATAAATCCAAGCTTTAAACTTTGTGCGAGTCTAAAGCCCCATATATATGAATTTTCAGGTTTATTCAATAATTTTCCCTACTCGACCTTCAACTGACCACGCACCTGATGCGATGGAGGCTAACGGACCTCGGATTTGCATTCAGCGTATCGACTAACATAGGGATATATAGATTTTTTTAATATGCATACACTTTTTTTTTGTAAACCTGTGATATCAGTACACAAATAGTGGTTCGCATATGTTAAAAAAAAAATTTATATCTAAAGAGCCGTATGGTTGCACAACAATTTTTTTGAGCACATTAGCTAAAGATATTGTAAGGAATATTTTGACACCTAAACGTGATTAAAATCACGACGAGAAATTAAAAAAAAAATTATTTAAAAATTATATTCAACAATTTTATAATGAGCTCGAGGCCGTTTTTTAAATGAAAATTTATTGTGGAAAAGCAACAATAATTTGAAAAAATGGTAGAAGTGATAGCTTTTTCGGAAATCACCACATTTCCTCATCAGACTTCTTTCAGTAGGATTCGAACCGACGATCCCACTGACTCAGCCAGTTGCCTATGCACCGTGCTAAGTACGCCTTGTAAATTATCGTTTGCTTATTTCCACTATTTTCATTTTTGTTATGCCAACAAAATCAAATGCATAACAAATGCAGCTATTCCGCTGCAATTCACTTGATCATGTGGTTGTTGGTATTGTTGGTTTTTGCTAATAATTCTATTTTTAGAATGCTTAACTTTTAAGTGTGCTCGTCCTTAAGTTATTTGTAATAGCTGCGCTTGATTGTGGCCAAAAAATAACAAAAACAAATTTATTTAAAAAATAAAAAGTTTAAACAAAATTTTTAAAATAAAAATTAAAAACAAATCCTACCAATTTTCGGAAAACTAGTTTTTTTACGTACTCACAAAGTTTCATGAAAATCGCATGAAAACTTTGGTCGCAATAATTATTACAAAAATAAGGTGCATAAATATTAAATTAAAAAAAAAAGTATATAAAAAATCGAATACTGGCGAAATATTTTGCTGATGTATTTGTGGATACTCAAGCTAAGAAATGCAAATACTTATTGCAATATTTGTTACTTTGTGAAAATTTTGGGGCCACTTCAGGAATTTTTACTCTGGAATGAATAAAAAATATATGTAAAAATAGGTTATTTTTTATTATTTTATTAAATAGTACGGGCTTTTAGCTTTCAAAAGAAGAAATAAAAACCTGCTCATTTTTTGCACTTTCTGAAGAAATGCGTTTTACTCTAATGCATAAAATTATTTTTCAATTTTTTGTCAGTGCCTTGAGATGTGCACGATTCGTTCCATTTTCAAAAATGAAGTGTCAGATCAAAAAGCTTGACCTGTGGACAATAGAAGGTTTATTCTTTTTTAAGGAGTTACCACCTGTTAAAAAATTAGATTGTTAAAAAATTAGATTAAAATTTTTTTAAATTCAAATGAGTTATTGAGAGATGGATATCGTTCGAAATGTGTATTAACTACATGCAGCGAGTTGCCACCTGTTAAAAAAATCAAATTCGACTTGAATAAAAGGAATTAGGTAATTGAAATAGATAGGTATCACCATAAGGGAGTCAGACGAAAAAGGTTTTAAAAGGGTTTAGCTTAAAAATATTATATATATAGTTTGCCACCTCTTTGCAAAGTCGAAATTAGTTAAATTAAAATAATAATTACGTCAAACCATAGGATAACGCCATCTTATTTGTTATTTTATTACAAATACATACATACATTGTCCATCAGTGATTTCTTCTAATTACATTCCTTTTAAATTACTGGACTCTTAAATTAAATCAGAAATGTTTTTACTCTTCACTTATTCCTTTCTAAATATGTCAAATTTTTTCATTTTTCTTTTACTCATATTGATATACATATCTCAGTCACCTTATTCCCGTAACTAAAGGTAATTTTTTAAACATGTGGCAACCCTTCTACGTGTCATTTAGAGGTAAAGTATTTTCAAAACTAGTTCAATTGATACCCATATTATAATATCTCATTCATTTGACATATTAAATATTTTAATAATACTTGTACCAGGTGGCAACCCTTTTCAAATACAAAAAAACTTTATTGCACATCTACAGGCGAAGTCATGTCATTTTACACCTCACTTTTGAAAATAGAACGAACTATATGTACATACCTATGTAAAAGCCACAAGAACCCAAATTTTCAACTTCAAACTGCATTTACAGTGAAAGTATGAAAGTTATGCAAATAAAATTTAATTGTTGAATTTAGCGTCCTCAATTTTACTAAAAAGCGAATTCATTTAAATCCGTCCATAATTACATTTTTGCCCACATTTTATATGAAAGGGAAGACCTGTGTGGCGGTCAAAAAGAACAATTAAAAGGTAAACAAACAACAGCTGTTTAACTACAGAGAAACTTTCGCCGCAATTAGAAAATAAAACAAGCTTTTCGCTTGTCATTGTTGATTGTGCATACCTATGACTACAGTTGATGACACGATAATGAAATTTGAACTGTGACAATTTACGGATGTGACACCACGCGAATAGGGCTGTAAGGAATAAACTTAAGATTGACAGTATCAATACCATAATGTTATGCAAGGAAGTTGTAAACAAAAATGACCCGTACTATGTGTGGTCAGCTGCTAAAGATTTGCATGTGTAATTAAATGATGTAAATTTACTTTTAAAAAACTAAACTTATTTATTATAACATGTACATATGTATATAATTCATACAACTCAGAAATGTTAAATGATCTCATCTCTGTACCCAAAAGTGTATCTGCATTTATTTATTTCTTGTTCGTTTTAAAATGTGCAAAGTACATATCGTCGTTTAAAAAGAAAAACCGCGTATCAACAAAATGCATAACCGCGTATCAGCAAAATGCAAAACCGCGTATGAGAAGTTGTAGGAATTATTTTCCAGAGCGTAAAAACACCCTTATTTCAAAATGGTTCTCTTTTTTATAAAGCAATCGCATTTCGGGCTAGTATATTTCAGGGCGAATGGATAAGGATTGAGCCAAGAGCTTGTGTGAGCAAAACCAATTTTTGGCAGCCAATGTCAGTTACGCGGTTTTGCAGAATGACGATACGCGGTATTGTACTTTAAACGACGATATATGTATGTATGCAAATGTTTTGTGTTCGAAACATTTGTTCTTAAATAAATGTATTGTATGCTTTCTGAATGCTTTTTTTGTAATTGAACTTTAATTGGTAGGTTGTAAACGATTTTGGTCGGATTTGGGAGAAAATTTTTTAGGGGAAAAAATTGTTAGTGGCAACGCTCCTGGCTATGCTGGTGGCTCCACAATATTTCTATGTTCTTTGGGATTACGAAAGTGCTGCCACGTTCGTACGAAAATTTGTTTTTGGACGAAAGTACAGGGAGACCACTGATAATCTGGACTTAATCGGAACAAATATCAAAAGGTGGGAGACTTATACGTCCCGAATTTTAAAAAATATTCGGCGGGACAATTTTTCCAAAATCGCTACTGTGCCGACAAAATCGATACGAATGGCCACCGTACATATGACCGTAATTTAGGGAAACACGAAATCTTCGATAAATCAGTAAATATTAAAGCTAATTAATTCAAAATTGCCGCATGCGATAATTATTTAGCAGAAAATACGTTTATAGTAAAATTTTGGAAAATGGGCGTAGACTAGGGATATTAATTCTTCAGCTTTTTCCGATCACGGGATTTTCGGGATGTCGTTATCCCAATCCCGGTATCCCGGGAATAGTCCCGGGATTTAGATACTCATTACTGTTCAACAACTTAAATCGAAAAAATTGCTTCTATATTGTTTGAGAAGCTCTCCTACCATAAAATAAAAAATAAACAAATGTGTTTGAAACCTACTTTTTTACCAGGCATATTAAATAAGGTAGAAGGGATTTTGACATTTCTCTCTTTTGAACACCTACTATAATGTAAAAAAATAAATAACTTTTAACCCTTTTCAAGTTGGCATTTTCTATTTTTCGTTAAAAATTCTATTGCGTGCTGTGAGATAGTTTTGAACTGTGTGATTTTTTTTGTTTTTCGACCACATCCATTTATAGATACATATATATACATATATATATATATGGGTAAAAGTTTGTCGTAAGCGTCATTTTGATGCTTTTTAGTTAAAGATGCAGTTTTATTTTTTTAAATAAGATCTTTCTATTGGTGTTATCAGTTTTATATATACATTTATAGGTACATATCGTCGCCTGGGTAAAAGTGTGTCGTAAGCGTCATTTTGACGATTTTTAGTTAAAGATGCAGTTTTATTCTTTTAAATAAGATCTTTCGATTGGTGTTATCAGTTTTTGGATATGGGTGTTTCCATCGGAAGGTCCACCACGAAAAAAAAAAATAAAAGTCTTATATCTAACGTATTTACGGGCCGATTTGTCTGCTTTTTAAAATATATACTGGCTATGTAGGTATAATCATGTTTGCGAAAAATGGTCTTCCTAGATAGCGCAAAGGTTGAGATATTTCGAAAAACCGTATTTATGGTCCGATTTGGTTCGAATTTGGCGTATGTAGTTGAAACATAATAAATCATAGATTTCCAACAAATTCACCCTGAATTGGCGCTGAAGTCAAAATATAAAGTATACTCTACATAAAGTACATGTTTCATTTGCGTTAAAAATTCATTTCAATGCAATATTAACAAAAATATAACGATGGAATATTATGTCACGTGACGTTACGTCACGTGACGTTTCACACTTGGGGTTGTAAAAGAAAATTGAAACAAGTTGCATTAATTCAAAAAACTCTAAAAACAACTAGAATTGCTCCAAATCATATTAAAATAAGTTTCATGAAAATAGCCATCCACAATTCGCAGAGTTTTGCGATTTTGTAAGAAAAGAAAAAATCTACTTCCATTTTTTGTCACGTAACGGCACTCTCTTTAAATGCTTATGTTTCAGGACCAAGCAGTTGGATGGATTTCATTTTACGGTTAAATATGAGCTAATTTTGTGCTATAAAATTAAAGAAAACAAATGGTATTCCCTATTTGTATCAGATTGAAACGTACGACTGTCACGTATGCGACGTATGTAAATACCCATATCTAATTTAGTTTCCGATATATTGAGTAAAATTTTGTCGTGTTTGCAAGTTTGCAAGCGACTCGGTCAACATTTTGTTGTATGTGACGAAAAATTTCACATACGACAAAATTTTCATACAGTTTAATGAAATTGATTACTTGTTAAAATATTGTCTTATGTGACAAATTGTATGGTACATACAACAAAATCACACCAATCCTATACAATGGATAGGCGTATGTGCTACGGCAACTCTTATTGACAAATTGTTTAACGTTTTGTTGATTTTTATTCATTAATTTATATCTCAGGTGTATTAGAATTAATTTTTTGCGTACCAGCAAAAAATAACTTCAACAATTTCAGCCTTTTGCTTACTTGCTGTGTGTGTGGCTTAATACTTTAAATAGTATGCACAACCAAGCATTAAATTTTGGTAAAAGATGATTGTACAGCTTTTGAGAAATTGAGACTGAATCTTTAACATCGATTTCCCAAAACCTGCCGAAAGTAACATGCGGCAATCCTTTACCCAGGCGACGATATACAAAAATGAAAAGGAGCAGGAACTACGAGCGTTGCGCTGGGTGTGGCAAGAGCCAATGCATTAAAGTGGTGCGCTACTTTAAGGCGCCTAGTTCAGGGTTGAAAAATGGAAATTTGAGATTGTACCTAATATCATAAAATAAATGTACCTAAATGAGACAGATTGTACCTAAAAAAGTTACATCATTCATTTGTAGTTTTTTTTTATAAATGTTATTTAAAACATGTATACAATAATATATAAATGTACCTAAATGAGACAGATTGTACCTAAAAAAGTTACATCATTCATTTGTAGTTTTTTTTTATAAATGTTATTTAAAACATGTATACAAAAGATGTTTTTTTTTTTAACTGAGCCTATATCTATAGACTACATATAATCTAATGGGAATCGGAGAAGCGTTGTTTTTGTCTAATTTTGGCTACTGAAAAATATTGGCGAAAAAGACGAAAAAAAACACTTTGCGAAGTATACTTCTTTAACCAGCTTTTTATAAAACAACAGGAAAAGTCTGCTTATTTATCCGATTCCTTTTGATAGGTGCAGCAAGTCTAGAAAAAATATTCAAATTGCAGGAAGTAACTTCGAAAGCATTTTAAATATATTTCCAGAAATCACAAAGCGAATATGGGTCAAATAGCTATAGTTCTCATCTAAAGAAAATATGAAATTTGAAGACATCCTAGACACTGAACTGTATGTGTGAATAAAGGCTGGTTTTCATTATGTCATATTTTGACAATAAAATTTGTCGCCATATTTTGACACAACTTTCTTTCTTTTATCCCTACCTTTATCGATGATATTATGGGCCAAAAACTTACAAATAGCCGCTTTAGCAGCGGATGTACACGCCTGAAGGCCTATTCTGATCTAAATCAATCAAAAGCCCATCTTTTAGTCCCATTTGACAATTTGTTTTCACTCATTTGACCGCAAAGGCCATTGAATTTGACTTAGTGAAAATAACCGTTAAAATTAATAGAAAAAATACGAATTTGAGGATAGCTAAGCAAAGTGTTAATTTTTCGTAGTGGCTACTCTAAATGCAATGTAAAATGTTTAAGATAATACATAATATGACTTTTTTAATTTCTTCCTTTTGACAACTTTTCTTTAGAATTGTTTATTCTTCAAAATGAAAGCAAAGTAAATATAATAGCACGGTAAAGGAAAAAGGAAAAAAACTAAAAATGCATCTGATCAAAAGATGATTGTACCTAAAATCTAGTGTCTGTACCTAATGTACCTTTAAGTCATCAAACGTCGGAAAAAGGTACAATTGTACCTACTTTTTCATCTCTGGCCTAGTTGCGAAGTTAGAAGACTTTGTTGGGAGAACAGCTGCAGTGTTCAATTGGAAGATTATTCCCGTGTAAGTGAAAATCATTTCAGCGCGGTTTTATTACTGGCCCATTGCAGGCAAATATTTTTAAGCGCATGCGTTTATACCCATGTACTGTTCACCAGTGTTGACGTTTTGATACATATGTATCCAATTGGATACATTTTCACCTCAAATTTTGAGGGATACTTCGTTTTTTTCCTCAGTGTAAATTTGTATACTTTTTCCCATAAGTATTCGTATGTTGAAGGAAATTTTTTTAATTTATGTACGAGCTATTATAACATTTTTAACAGTTTGCTGCTCTCTCCAAGCAAAAATTTTCCCTTATTCTTGTCATTTTGAAAAAACTAAATAAAATTTAGCTACATAAAGGTGCAAATTTTAAAAATTTTCCGACCTGTAGTAGTTAACTGTAATGTCGAGAATCTAATCGTAGTAATAAACATCGTACATGCGGAAACTTTGGCCCGTAATTGTAGCCAGTATTTGTCGGTTCTTAGAAACAGATCTGGGAAACAAAGATCGGTAGTTATAGTCAAAATAAAGTCGACACTAAAGCGAGTTGCAGCTTTTTTGAAAGATATCCCTTTGAAAATTAACTACGGGTCTTTGTTTCCAAATCCGTGTCTAAGGATGGGAAAATACTGACATGTTAATAAGTTTGTTAAGGGGCCCGAGTTTGTTTTCCACAGATGCACTGTGTAAAAATGGCCGCTCTTTTCGGTGGATACATTTGGATGCAATTTTGGATTTTTTATGGATACTTTAAAGGCTAAGTCAGTGGCAACACTACTGTTCACATGCCCTGGGAGGTTCCTGTGCCTGAAATGCCTGAAGCATACGAAAGTTCAGAAGTGACGATATCATCTGTTGAAGCTCAGACGCAAACTGAGTAAAAGGGGCCATACATGATACCAGCAATTTTTAGCAACTTCAACGGGAAAGAGATCTGTCATTGCAAAAATTTTATCAAGAAATTGTTAGAGTTAACCTTCATATGAATTTAGAAGAAAACATTAAATTATTTTTTTATAAGTGATTCATATTTTTTAGAATTAAATATTTAAATAAGAAGCTAAAGGCTCAAAAGCACTGGGCGAATAAAAACAATGCAATTGTTTAAAATAGTTTCATAAAACATTTCGTTCATTTTATTTGCGTGGTTTCCTTTATGAGGCACTGGTTTCTGTCCATATGTATATTGAAGTAATTCTTTAAATTGGTATACGTAAATATGTATGTATTTATGCTGATGCGTTGCAACTGATACTAATTTGTAGCAAACATTGCACTCGCACCTCAAAAGGTTAATTTGTTTGTTTACAGTTTTTTGACATTATAATTAGCTACATGAGAGCTCGAGCTAGTTGCCTTGCTTTTTTATTTATGTGGCGTTTTTATTTTTTCTCTCTGACGTCAGGATTTATTTCAAAGGACTTTGTAATTTCAAAGATATGATTAATTCCAAAAATTGTTTAAACAAGTAAAGAAGTATAAGATCGGGCGAAACCGAACTTTATATACCCGGCGCAGGTATCAAATATCGTCGTTTCAACTTTCTCTGAACTACCTTTGCATGATAAGTAGGGTGTTTAATCGATTTCAAACGTTTCGATAATATGCAGAGTTAGACTTAAGATATAATTGAACCTACTAGGTACAAATTGGTTAAGTGGTTACCGAGGTACACCTTTGTAGTTATAAAGTTGGCGGTGATACGCCCAATTCCTAAAAGACTATAGCAGTCTTATTTATTGTTAGGAGATTGTTGTAACTATTAACTTGAGGTAAATTAGCGTCCTCAGTTATTGAAATATCGTATTTTCGTATTTCGGAAATTTAAGGTTATACCGGAAGCGGGTGTAATTTTGGTCCAATTTGAATGATTTTCAACAAATTGCTCTTCTGTACTAAGGTTATTGAGTGCACCGAGTTTAGTAGAAATTGATAAATCTTTTACCGAGATACACATTTGCGGTGATAAGTGGGCGGCGCCAAGCCCATTATCGAAAAATTTATAATATTCTAATTTTTTGGTAAGTGGTAATCATCGATTTTAAGTGAATTAGCTCCAGTAGTTACTGCCTTATCGCAGTTTTCGTGTTTCTGTAAATTACCGTTATATGGCAGGTGGGCGTGTTTATTGCCCGATTTTAAAGATTTTTGACATATTTCTTAGCTAGACCCTACTCAAGCCTCGTACCGAGTTTTGTAAGTATTGGTGAAGTGGCTACTGAGATACGGCATTTCATCATAAGTGGCCCGTCATGCTCTTTTTCCACAAATTTCATAATAATATTATTTGTTGCCACAATTCTACTCCACATGCTAATTTTCAAGAACTTGCATCTAATATTTACAGAAATATCGCAGTTTTTGCATTTTTCGAAAATGCCGTTATATGCGAAGTGGTCGTGGCAATACCAACCTTGTGCACAAGTGCGCTCGGGTATAAAAATTCAATGCAATGTAGAATAAAACAAGTAAGAAAGTCTAAGTTCGGGCGGAGCCGAACATTAAATACCCGGCGCAAGTATTAAATATATGTTTCTTCACCTTTCCGAAACCTACCGCTAGATGGTAAGCAGTTTTCGTATTTCTGGAAATTACCGTTATATGGGAAGTGGGCGTGGTTACAGTCCGATTTCGGCCATTTTCAATACCAACCTACCTTGGATTAAGGGAAACCTACATACCAAATTTCGTTGAGATATCTCAATTTTTGCTCGAGTTATCGGTACACGGACGACGGACAGACGGACGGACGGACAGACATGGCTTAATCGATTTCTTTTTTCATCCTGATCATTTATGTATACATTTGTCTATATCTATCTCGATTCGTTTTGGCTGTTACAAACAACCGTTATGTGAACAAAATTAATATACCCTTGTGCACAAGTGCGCTCGGGTATAAATATGGGTACCAAATGCAAGAGGAAATTTCTTTAGAATTTTTAGGATTCACAAGGAGGAATAGGTAATTTTTAAGCTGATAAAGTTAGAAGGACGAAATTCGAAGATGTTATCGAGTTTATATAAGTGCTATATTATAATTTTTTCAAAAACAAATAGTGCGAAATTCCAAGGGTAAAATTTTACAAGGAGGTTTTCAATACTTGTCAGTCCTTCTGCTCCAAAAACTTGAATCTGTTTAAATTCTACAAGATTTCCTCTTTAATTTAAAAATGCCGGTATCCCGGGACTAACATTCCTAGCGTGGAACTGCCTTCTGGTACCTGGTTACCTAGCCATGCGAAGTAAGGAAAAAATTATTCATCAACAGGACGGTCAGGCAGGACGTCAACAGGATGGTCAAGGCGAATTTATACAAGTTGGTGTTACTGGCGAATTTAGGTCTTGGCCGCAGTCCTTCTGAATGTCTAAATGATGTGTTTGTGTGTGTGTCATAACAGACACATCATTTTGACATCTAGAAGGACCACGGCGAAAATCTAAATTCCCCAATAACACCACCTTGTATAAATTCGCCTTGAGGACGGTTAAGTAGGAGCCACGCAGCTGATTTCACTAACCCTAGGAGTATAGATAAGGAAAAGAGAGAAATGACGAGATACATACTGGAGAGCTTAATAATATTACAAAAAAGGGTGAATACGATCAACAAAAAAGAAGATACAAACAACATCGCGGCCGCCTACATGTTATGCACAGAAAAATAAACCATTTAGTAATGACAAGACTACCACAGAGAGTGGTACTGATTATATGTACATATATTTGTAAATCAAAATTTTTGTAACAAATGTTTAATATTATTTTATATGTTTTGGTCCATAATTGTTGTCTCTGTTTTTACACACACATATCATCGTTTAAAGTACAAAACCGCGTATCGTCATTCTGCAAAACCGCGTAACTAACATTTGCTGCCGAAAACTAGATTTGCTCAAACAAGCTCTTTGCTCAATCCTTATCTATTAGTCCTGAAATATACTAGCCAGAAATGCAATTGCTTTATAAAAAAATAACCATTTTGAAATATGAGTGTTTTTGCTCTCTAGAACATAATTTATGCAACTCACATACGAGGTTTTGCATTATCTTGATACGCTGTTTTGTACTTTAAACAACGATATGTATGCCCACTTTTATTATTGTATCATTATTTATTTTAACATGTTTTGTTTTTTCCTTGTATTTCTTTATTGGCCTTAATAAACATAGTCCGCCTAATGATGTTGAAAATCTTGGCGAAACGTTGGGCTGTCACAGCGGAATAAATTTGTTTTATTTGCACAAGCAATAATTAGATCAGACTAGCCTATCATAAAAATTTATACTATACGAACTTATCGCAATAAAACCAGAAAAAAATGTTATTGCATATTTTAAACAATATAAAATTTTTGTTTCTTTTCGCAAATGGCTTATTTCGAAAACTTTTTTCTCAGCTTTCTATCGATATGTAATTTTGTATTGGGGTGACAAAAGGACTACAAGGACGCACTAGAGTCCGCCTTGCATTTTTGTCGGCAACAACACAAGTTTACAAAAACGAAAAAATTTTCCGACCAGTGAGATTTTGATATGCATACTAATGTAAAATTTCTCGCTGAACTCGAATACGAAATTAAAATGTAAGAGAGTCAAACCGATTTTGAGATATAGCCGAATTTCGGGTGTTTGAGTACTGAAAAAGTGCACTCAATTTATTACAATTTTCTTTGGGTGCAGTTGGCCAACCGTAACGTTTTTGTATGAGTTTTTATGAAAAATTTTCCACTGAATCCGAATACGAAAGGGGAATATACGAAGGTGTAACAGTTTTGAGATTTAGCCAAATTTCGGGTTTGTGAGATCCGGAAAAAAGTGCACTAATTAATTGCAATTTGCTTTGGATGTAGTTGGGCTACCGCCACATTTTTGTATAAACTTTTTTGAAGAATTTTTCGCTGAATCCGAATACGAAATCAGAATAGACAAAGGTATAACAAGGTGAAAATGGGCACTCACTTAATTGCAACTTTCTTCGGATGCAGTTGGCCAACTGTAACATTTTTGTATGAATTTTTATGAAGACTTTTTCGCCGAATCCGAACACAAGAAGGTAGAAAAATTTTCGAGATATTGCCAAATTTAGGGTTTTTGGGAACTGAAAAAAGTGCACTCACTTAATTGCAAGTTTCCATCCAAAGGAAATTGCTATTAAGTGAGTGCTCTTTTTTCAGATCCCTCAAAACCGAAATTTGACTAAATCTCAAAAACTGTTATACCTTCGTCTATTCTGATTTCGTATTCCGAATCAACGGGAAGTTTTTCATAAGAACTCTTACAGACATGTTGCGGTTGGCCAACTGCATCTAAAGCAAATTGTAATAAAGTGAATGCACTTTTTTCAAATCTCAAATACCCGAAATCCGACTATGTCTCGAAAACTGTTCTACTCTCAGTGGGTTCAGCGGGAAATTCAACATTAGAAGGCATATAAAAATGTCACTGGTCGGACAAGTTTTTCATTTCTTTAACCCAAATTGTCCCAGATTAATTTTTTTTAGATTTTTTTGGTTTTACCTATATACTGTGGAACCTCGTGCTAAACGAATTCCTGCTTCGTACATCGAAAGCCGCTAAGGTCGATGCTTACGCGGATGACTTAGTCATTCTGGTCGTAGGAAAATTCCTCTCCACGGTCAGCGAGATTCTACAATCTGCAATTAACGATCTGTCAGGGTGGGCAGAAAGAAACGGCCTAGGGGTCAATCCCACTAAAACCGAACTTGTTCTCTTCACCAAGCGATATAAATTAGACAATTTCCGACCTCCGTCCCTCAATGGAGCAAATCTCAAATTGTCAAAAGAAGCAAAGTTTTTGAGGGTTATTCTCGACTCTAAGCTTTCCTGGAAAAGGAACACCGAAGAGCGGAGAAAGGAGGCGCTCAACGCGCTCTACTCCTGCAAAGCTACTATTGGAAAAGACTGGGGTCTGCGACCGCAGATAATACATTGGATTTGTACGGCGGTAGTTAGACCTATCATCACCTATGGCGCGCTGGTATGTTGGCAGGCGGTTGACACCAAATCCTATCTACTCAACTTGCAAAAGGTGCAACGACAAGCATGCTTATGAATAACGGGGGCGATTTATTCAACGCCCCTGGCATCTCTAGAGATCCTGCTGGATATTTCACCTATAGACCTATATGTTAAAAGTATCGCAGCTAAAAGCGCTCTACGACTCAGAGCGTCTAACAGGCTGCGAACGACTTGCAAAGGTCACGCCACAATCCTCGGGAGAGTGGGGGTGGAATACAGCCGCTGTGACCATCAGGTCACGGAAATTGACTTCAATCGAAACTTCGATACCCATTTTCCTGACAGAAGTGACTGGGAATTTAATATTGCTCTCAGCGATGACGAAATACCCATCTTCACGGACGGCTCCAAAATGGATATCGGAACTGAGTCTGGGGTCTCCTCTCAGGAGCTATCTCTGAGGGAGTCGTATAGACTCCCAGACCACTGCAGTGTTTTTCAGGCTGAGTTATATGCAATCCATATGGCGGCAAGGTTGGTGGGCATGATTGACTTAGCTCCATCTAAACTTGCCTTCGTTTGTGGACAGTCAGGCGGCTATCAAAGCCTTAGGGTCGGCAACGATTTACTCGTTATGCGTTAAAGAATGCCGAAGATCCCTACAAGCTCTACAGCAACACATAATAAATCTTTTCTGGGTACCGGGACATTGTGGTGTAGGTGGATAAACCTTCACACCTGCAGGGTATCGCGATCACTCTGGCCACGGCTCGATGAACGAAGAACAAGGAGTCTATTAAGGCTTTCAAAGTTAAACGTTAGGCTTCTCACAGGAATACTAACGGGACACTGGACCATTGGCCACATGGCCGTCAGGTTCGGAGCCCCGCATAATGATTTCTGTAGAAGCTGCAGGGAAGAGGAGGAGTTAGATTCCGTCCAGCACTTCCTTTGCGAATGTCTAGCACTTCGAGGAAAACGCCTCAAGTTTCTTGGGGACCATTTCTTCGAGAATTTGGATATCTTGGGGAAAGCTCCTCTGGAAGGACTGCTAGGATTCGCCAGAAAATCAAAATGGTTCGAAGACATGCAGGGATAGGCTTGGGGTAACCCCCATGAGCATCACAATGGACCTCTGCGGCCTCCGAGTGAACTCTTCCAGGTGCCAGGTTTTACTGCCGCGAGCTGAACGTCAGGCGAACAATAAGGCTACCTGACCATTGTAGCATATCTCAAGCAGAGGTTTTCGCAATGAGGATAACTGCAGAGCTAGCCTTTACCGAAACGACAGCCAATGTTAAATTAACCCTATTACAGGCGGCAATTAAGGCAGTTTTCTCATATATTATTTCATCCGTAAACGTCCTTCCCAGCCGGGAAGCCATTGACAAGGTAGACACTGACAGAAGCCTGCAAATATATATTGGGTGCCCGGCCACAAGGGAATCTGGGGTACTGAAATAGCAGATGGGAATGCAAAAAACGCCACCAGTCTTCCCTGGAATAGAAAATTTACATTTGTATACCACTTCAACACTTGTACAATGAAGTATACGATAATATGATTAGGCAGTTCAGAGCTAGATGGAATGAGTTAACCACCTGCAAAACTGCTAAAATACATACAAACGATTTTTGTTTACACCGTCTCATACATGATGGTAGTTTGCGTTGCCATATGGCAACACGGGGTCAATTTGGACTAGCGAATATATCAAAATTTGGTAAAAAAGGAATAGTTCACATTACGCCCCGTATTGCCATATGGCAACGGACTTAAAAAAATACTTTAATTATATAGCATGCACGATTGTTTTTTATTGTTACTTGTTACCAATAAGAGTCACTAATGTTTCAACCAATATTTTGTCGCTGTTATATTTTGTAAATAAAAAAACGCTTTCTATAAATTCATGCTTACTTCTTCATATATGACATTTTGATGGTTTTCTGCCACTTCTAATTTTGTTTAAAAAACACACTTGTATTACACTCGACAGACAGCAAGAATCTGACGGAAGCGTAATCGTTTCAAAAGATACACCTTTTAGGAATAAGTTAACGTACATATTAGCATTTTGAAGTAAGCGGTTTTTGTTTTACACCGTCTTAAACATGATGTATTTTTCGTTGCCATATGGCAACACGGGGTCAATTTGGGTTAAACTTGTGTTATTGCCGACAAAAATGCAAGGCGGACCCGAGTGCGTTCTATGATGAAAAACTTGTAGTCCTTTTGCCACGCCCAATACAAATTATATATAGTTGGAAAGCTTATAAAATAAGCCAAATGAGCCAAAAAAATGGTACATGGTTTAAAAAATGCAAGAAAATATTTCATTCCAATTTTTTTGCAAACAAAAAATTTAGCAATAAATTATAGTTTCCACGAAAAATGTCTAATAGGTCAGCAGTTTTTGATTCTCTATCATAAGTGTGACATGAGTTAAGAATTTTAAGAAAACCTGTGACTCTAAGAAAATTGGCTGAAATTTACATGTTTAAACTCGTAAATATAACTCGACAAAGAATCGCGGTAGAAAAAAACTCTTTTACACATTGGTGGCCAGTAACCATAGAAACAACGTGGTGGAGTTTGAACAAAATGCTGCCACAAAATGTTTTTCCTGGCACACTTGACGACTTTTGCCCCATGTATAAAAACTGATTTATTAAAATTTTAATTGCAAATGTAATCGGAAAAAATTAAATGTCAGAAAGTTATTTTCAATCTTTTAAAAGAATCTTTATTTTATGTTTTCAATGTAATATTTGGTATGTAGATACATATATAGGCATTCTACTTTCGATGCTATGTAAGGCATTGATGCTTCGTTACTCTTCAATCCTTATTGTAAATTGTTCTCCCTTCGTTCGACGGTAATACTGCGGTAAGGACTTGCGGCCATTGACATGCCCATGTTAAAGTAACGTCTTCTTGAAGCAAAAGGTAACCGAATTCCATCGCCTAGTTCAATTCCATTTTCAATTCTGTGGTAATCGCGTTTTTTGCTGTGGCCCCAGTGGAACTTGGGAGCATATATACATATGTATGTACATACATATATGCGGGCATGAACGCTACATGAACTGCTGATCAGCCTATAAAAATCCGGTATAGATGTGCTACATTTTTGATACCAGTAAAGTGATACCAGTAAAAGAAACAAGTGTGAACTGCATAATACATATGTATGTATGTGTATACGTTTATGTAAGTCGAACATCGCTTGCTAAATTTCCGTTAAGCGGTGCAGAGAGATCAGGAATTAGAATTGGCGTGTACGGGCATTCATTCCACACCAAACTTAAGAAAATCGTGTAAAGATACACATAAATATGTTCATTAGACAGGGTCGGTCCACAAAAAAATTATAAATTGGTTGTAACCTTGTATGAAGGCCTACTTCAAGGGAGTTTAAGTCGCACAACAACCACAATTTGCCAAGGGGATTCACGTGCGTATTGAGGTCTTTAAAAACCACCAGCCGTAAGGAGGGGCTAAAATTGCTATGAATAATCTTCCCATAAAAGCATACAATTTGCTTTTCGGAAGCAGCTTAAAAGCATAGACAGACGGCAGCGTTGGCCTGGATCAAGTCGTTAATTCGGAAATATCTCGTAAATTAACTGCAGTTGATCCGGAGTAAGACTTAGAGTTGATTCCCAAATTTATTTGGATCAAGGGAATTTTCGATGACAACACTGGTATCAGCTATTTTCTATTGTACACGTAAGCAAACAAAGGAATCGAGTTTTTGTCCATAGAATTACCAAATAAAAACAACCATTCATGATGAATAGGCCGGCACTATATCAAGAATCCAAGAAACCTTCTTAGCGATTTTGAGGGTTTGTGGAACCCTCCTTTTGTTGCTTGGTCGTGGTTAATGAGGACCACCTCCCCTAAGGGTGACAGGTAATAAGGTCAATGGAAAAGGTCGCCCCCTGGAGCGAAATAAAGTCAACAAAAATTTGGAAATAAAGTCATTGACGCTATTTCCTCATTCAAATGGAAATAGCGTCAACAATGCTTAAAGTATGTCGATTCATAGAAAAAAATGTTGTTCTTACAATAAACATTGCCCCGTAAGTGTTGTTTTTTAATAGATGAAAAAGGTTATTGCCACATCCTCAGTGTTGTGATATTAATCCACACACAATCATGAACTACCACCAATTGATTTTATTTAAAAATTTAAATTACGAATATGTAAAAACTCACAGCCGGGAAGCCATAATAAGGTCAATGGAAAAGGTCGCCCCCTGGTGCGAAATAAAGTCAACAAAAATTTGGAAATAAAGTCATTGACGCTATTTCCTCATTCAAATGGAAATAGCGTCAACAATGCTTAAAGTATGTCGATTCATAGAAAAAAATGTTGTTCTTACAATAAACATTGCCCCGTAAGTGTTGTTTTTTAATAGATGAAAAAGGTTATTGCCACATCCTCAGTGTTGTGATATTAATCCACACACAATCATGAACTACCACCAATTGATTTTATTTAAAAATTTAAATTACGAATATGTAAAAACTCACAGCTGGAATACGACAAATATTTGAAGAAAG
>NW_016161525.1:21028-22925 GCF_001687245.7 Rhagoletis zephyria
AAAGTGCAATGATAAAATAAGATAAACCAGTTGAATAGCCTTTATAAATTAGAAAATTTTAGTTGAGAAAAAGAAGTGCACGCAAAGGATTTCACAAAAATGGATTGAAATATTATTTTTTTACAAAAGTGCATTTTGGCCCGGTTTGAGCCAAATTGGCATCCCTGCTTCCAGTAACTTACAAATATAAAAATTTGAAATATCGAGGGCTTGAATTCATTAATACCCTCTATTTGCAATTTGCACAAAAACTAATTTCTGATTTTAGAAACCATCTGGGACTTATTACCTGTCGTTATATAAGGTAGCATTAATATCACTAATGACAGTTAAAGCTTTGGTGGATTTTTATATCAGAACCTCATCTTTGTGAAAAGTGTGCAGATAGAGGGTATTATTGAATATAAGCCCTCGATGTTTAAAATATATAAAAATTTTATTTCAACGTATACAAAAAATAATTCTACCTGCGTTACAGCACGGTGGGAGACGGGGAAGGGGGCCGGGGGGCCGCGGCGTAGCATGACGTGGTGTGCGCGCCGGTCGCGCGCGGTGTGGCGCGCTGACGGGGGCCGCCGCGAAGCTAAGCAAATTTAATGTTTGAAAGAGAAATAATGTCAATGGATTTTATTTCGTTTTTAAAAAGGTAATAATGTCAATTGACTTTATTTCGCACCAGGGTGGGAAATAAAGTCCATTGACCTTATTTCCGTTGATCTTATTACCTGTCACCCCCCTAAGCAGTTCAGCGACCAGCTTTTATCAGCCTCTTGGAACATGCCTAAGTAACATTGCCTTTTTAGAGCCTGTAGGGAGATAGAAATTTCTAGCTGGACAGCATTATATAGTAGCACTCCTTTTTCTGTTGGAGTATCCACCCTTTCTTTTCCCTCTATGCCCTTATGCTCGGGAACACAGTACAATTGAATTTTCCTTTTCAACCCTAATATTTCTAGTTCATTTCTGCATTCTAAGACTCTTTTTGAGGTCGTCGTATTTGACACCATGGCTTTTACGGCTGCTTGGCTATCTATATATATATTAATTTGATTTCTATAAGCACTGCTGTTATTTCTGCTCTTTTCACGCCGCGACTTCCACCAGGAAGGTGGTGCAGTATTTTATTTATTTACTAGCAGACCCGGCGAACTTCGTCCCGCCCAAAATTTTAATATATTTTATTGAAACTTTTTGGTCCAAGATTTTCACCAACAGTTCACGTTTACAATTTTCATAGGCTAAGATTATGGTTTGGTGGTCTTTTGCCGCTTTAAATAACCTACGGAAAGTGTTATATCCGTGAAGAAGTTCTTGAAATTCTCCAGTTGTGCGGCATTTTATAGCACGGTTATTCGCAAAGCGAAATAAATTTTTTCCTCTTCACTCCCTGGCGGCAACAATGACCCGGTTCTATAGTGAATGTCCTAGAAGCTTTACAGTATAGTTGGTGGCAATTTCAAAATGGGTGCGAATCATTGTTCTACATAAATGCAATATACATATACTTATTTCAGACGAAATACCTTAAAAGTTTGAACGCATAATAATATTGGAAAATCACATCCATTGGGCCAATCGCAACGCAGGAGCGTTCGATATACCCTATGGTGCAACAGGTCGATTTAGTCTGACCTTCACGGCCCCTTTTCTCACTTGGCTATTTTTAGTAATAGCTCGACTTCAGCACCACTTGGCAGCACGTTTTTGCAATAGTATTGCATACATATTTAAAACATTAGCCAAATCGGATCATAAATAAGATTTTTAGTAATAACTCAACTACAGCGCCAACTGTCGGATTAAATTGTGAAACTAAACCATCCAGAGACCCACTCAAATACACAAAAAGTTTCGTTAAAATCCGTTCAACCATTTAGGAGGATTTCCCTCACAAACA
>NW_016161525.1:23169-23400 GCF_001687245.7 Rhagoletis zephyria
TATGAAAAATTCGGTTTGTATGGGAGATGCCACACCCCTTTTTCAATAGCTTAAATTTTTCTCCAAGGGTATGCGATTGATTTCGTATATTTTCATACCAAGTTCCAGAACTCTACCATGCACACTTTCAGAGATATGTAGCATGAGAAATTCGGTTTGTATGGGAAGTGCCACGCCCCCTTTACATATAGATTTTTTAGCCTAAAACCATCCTTGGCACACGTGCGGCAG
>NW_016161525.1:23425-33452 GCF_001687245.7 Rhagoletis zephyria
GAGTGAAGAGGAAAAAATTTATTTCGCTTTGCGAATAACCGTGCTATGAAATGCCGCACAACTGGAGAATTTCAAGAACGGATATAACACTTTCCTTAGGTTATTTAAAGCGGCAAATGACCACCAAACCTTAATCTTAACAGACTAATGTGCCAATGAAAATCGTAAACGTGAATTGTTGGTGAAAATGTTGGACCAAAAAGTTTCAATAAAATATATAAAAATTTTGGGCGGGACGAAGTTCGCCGGGTCTGCTAGTATATTATAATTATATTTTGACAGTATCCGTTCTTTCTGATTGGCGCAAAAAAATCTTCGCCCCTTGATATGGTCGTTGCTCGAAGCTATTTATATTCGAAATTGCATGAAAATTGGAAAACAGGAATCTATAAGCTTATCCAGGAAAAAAGCTACCTATGTACCGAATTTTAAGCAAATCGGACCGTAAATAAGATTTTTCCGAATAGATCGGTCCCTGGTCAACTTCTCGGAAAAATGGATCATATATACTGATATATGCTACAAAGCTACTTACGTACCAAATTTTAAGCAAATGGGACCATAATTAGATTTTTCCGAATAGACCGTTCCCTGGTCCACCTACCCGAAAAAAGTAATTTTTTTTTAGCCTGAAACATGGTGGTTACCAAAAGCTATTTATGTACAAAATTTCGTGAAAATCGGACCAGCCGTTCGCGAGATTACCTGTTACAAAAAAAAGGGACTTCTCTTTATATAATTAGTATAGAGTATAGATAGTATAGATAGATTATAATTATATTTTGACAGTATTCGTTGTTTCTGAATGGCGCAAAAAATCTTGCCTAGTGACGAATTCGCCCCTTGATATGGTCGTTACTTAAAGCTATTTATTTTCGAAATTGCATGAAAATTGGAAAACAGGAATCTATAAGCTTATCCAGGCAAAAAGCTACCTATGTACCGAATTTTAAGCAAATCGGACCATAAATACGATTTCTTCGAACAGATCGGTCCCTGGTCGACTTCTCGGACTAAATGGATCACATGTGCTAATACATGCTAAAAAGCTATCTGCGCACCGAATTTTAAGCAAATCGGACCGTAAATTCGATTTTTTCGAATAGATCGGTCCCTGGACCACTTCCCGGAAAAAATGGGTCATATATGCTAATATATGGTAAAAAGCTACTTGCGTACTAAATTTTAAGCAAATCGGACTATAATAAGATTTTTTCGAATAGACCGGTCCCTGGTCCACCTACCCGAAAAAAAGATTTTTTTAGCCTAAAACATGGTGGTTACTGAAAGCTATTTGTATACAAAATTTCATGAAAATCGGACCAGCCGTTCGCGAGATTACCTGTTACAAAAAAAAGCGACTTCCCTTAATATAATTAGTATAGAATATAGATTAGTATAGATTTATTTACTTCAGTCTACAGATGAATCTTACAGACTATATACAGAACATATTAAGAATATTCGATTAAATATGGAAAACAATTGTTGCTTAAAGTTATATAAATTGAGACAGAAATCTAGGTTAGTATAATTGTTACAGAATCGAATGCATCTTACCATTGGTTCATTGAAGGCATAGTTTGGTTTTGTGGACTTGGTCTACGAATAAACGAACCCGCCTCAAATTATGGTGATTGGTATGAAGGTTGATCAAATTTGATAATTCATTGCAATTTATGTTTAAATGTATTAAATTATATACGAATAATACTGAAAGATAGATTCGCCTATCTTCAAGGCTTTGCAAACCGAGCAATTTGCGTCTGCCTAAGTAACTAGGAAGACCATTTGACCAGCGCAGTTTATATAATACATACTTGGTAAAAACATTTTGGACTCTTTCGATCTTGTTTACATAGGACTGATAGAACGGGTTCCATACCTACGAGCAATAATCTAGGCGGCTTCGAATTAAAGAGACGTAGAGTGCCTTCAATGTCAAAGGATCAGAAAAATCTTCAGTATTGCGACGTATAAATCCGATCATGGAAAACGCCTTCGAGACAATATAGTCAATATGTTTAGAAAACGTTAGTCCTGAGTCGAAAATTGCGCCCAAGTCCTTAATTTCTTCCTTGCGAGTAAGCATAAGATTATTCAAATAATAATCATAGGCTATAGGATTAAGCTATTTCTTATATGAAACGACGTAGCATTTTTCAATACTCAAATAAAGATGGTTTAGAGTACACCATTCCTGAAACCTACTAAGATCCTGTTGAAGATTAATGCAGTCTGTTATATATTGGAGTTTCATAAATACCTTGACATCATCAGTAAACATTAAGCATTTTTCGGAATGGAAAGTTTCGGCAAATCATTTATAAAAATTAAAAAGAGAAGAGGACCACAGTGGGTACCTTGAGGTACTCCTGACCAGGCATTAATCACTATTTCAGATTTGTACGATGCCATTTTTACAAATAATTTCCTTTCATTTAAGTAGCTAAAAAAGAATTTTAAGAGTGTTCCTTTGATACCGTAAGCACTAAGCTTCTTTATGAGAATAAAAGGGTAGACTTTATCGAATGCCTTTGAGAAATGTTTGTGGACTACATCTAGTTGTGCTTAATTTACAAAAGCGTTGATAATATTATTTGTTAGCAGCGTTAGATTAAAGCAAGTTGATCTCAATGGTACAAAGCCATGTTGGTTCTCACAAATAGCTTGACCTTTAGATGGAATCAAATAACTTCGAAATTGTACTTTGTTTAACAATTGGTCGATAATTGCACACCTCATTACGGCTGCCTGATTTATAGTTTGGAGTGATTGTGCATAATTTCCAAGCATCTAAGAAGATCGATTTGGTGAGACACTTATTAAAAGCTTCGCAATGGGTGTGGCAAGAGAAGTGGAGAGTAGTTTGAAAAATAAGGAGCAGAATCCTTCATGATCAGCTGAAGAGCTATTATTCAGTTCAAGAATTGCTTGTTCAACATCATTGGGAGTTACAGTGAAATTGTCAGGTAATTGTGAAGTTCGAGATGCGTTATTAGTTTTTTTTTAAATTTCTTGTAAGCTTTATTTTTTATGTTTTTTAGGTGACAAAGCCTTGAGTTAAACCACGGTGGTTTATTAATAGATCTCAAATTGCGAACAGGGACAAAGCGAGAAATTGCAAATAACAATTTGTCGCATAAAATGCTATAAGACATGGTTGGATCATCGAAAGAGTCCAAAAAGGACCAATCTGTGTTTTCAATGTGATTTATTATCTTTGTAATATCGGCTTTGAAGTAATTACGTTCCAATGAACTATTAGAAGATAGTTTATCAAATTTATAAAACTCGAAATCTATTAAAAGTGCTTTATGACATTGGCTATTACTTAAAATAGGAGAAGGACATTGTTGGCAAGATGAATTCAATTCAGCAGAAATAAAAGCTAAATCTAGTATTCGATAATATCATTCGGAACTGAGTTAATCTGTTTTAGGCCATACGAAAATACGGTACTTATAAACAGTAAGTCAATTTCAGATGTAACATTAGAAGGTAATAACTTATTATTATAAGACAACCAGGAAATATTTCCTAGATTGAAATCTCCAAGATATATCATCAATATGTGCTAAGCTATCACAAATAGATGTTAAATTATTTAGATGCTTCTCATAGATATCGTAAGTGCTATTGTGTGGAATGTAAAATAACAAAAAGAAAATATAATGATTCATTCCACATTTTACCTTAACGCAGATTTGTTCTATAAGGTTATCATACAAGTAGAGCGATACATTGCTACTACACAATTCTGATTTAACAGCTAATAATACTCCACCTCCTCTTACGAGGCCAGTGGCAATTCGACAGCGATCCAAACGATATACATGATAAATTACGTCGAAAAACTCATATGAATATATATTCTCATGAAACCAAGTTTCCGATAATGCAACGATGTCGTAGTCGTGCGAACACATATCACGACGAAACTGGGTAGATTTTGTTCGCATTCCACTTACATTATGATAGTATACAGTGTATTTGTTGGTAGGCGCACTAAAGGGGACCTTAGTAGTAGTACATGGCAATTTACCTAATGTCAAATTTTTTTCACTGCTGGCACTGATCGTTGAAAAAAACGAAAAGGCCTCACGTTTACGTTAGCTGGCCACAATAGATACCTGCTCTTATGCCATCTGTTGTTTTTGAACCGTCTGTGAGAACGTGTATTCACCTGCCTCCTGCTTGCAGACCCTTGCACCATCCATTCTTCTCAATCGTTACTGACAAACATTCCCCAAATTGCAGACACTCGACGATGTAGTCTATGTTTCCCACTAGGTGGCAGGAAAACTTACTATGACCGCATGATCTGGTATTGAGCCGCATTGCAGTTTTCAGGGCTATGTTTTCAGCAGCCAGATCTGCTGGAGGTATGTACAGGATGGCGCTCAGCGCAGCTGTCGGCGTAGTCCTTAATGCTCCCGCTATTCCTATCATCGCTAGTCTTTGAACTCAATCGATACGTTTTGCCTAGGTTTTCTTGCTCATTGCTGTCCACCACTCTATTACTCCGTAGAATTTAGCTTTCGTGATAATTTGCTATCCACGATTACCTCCCAAGTATTTCTTTTCTGTATTAGGATCACGCCCCTAACTGAGGCTTTCTCCATTGCTGAAATTTATACGTTTTGGTGAAGAGCACTGGTCCGGATTTATACTGTGGCCTGTTTCTTCGGACCATTTATAAATATCGCGAAATGCCTTACCCATCAATAAGCTCATCGTGTTGAGGCATTTTAGGTATGGGATAATTGCGACATCATCCAAATAAGCAGTTATATTTGCCGCTATGCCTTCAAAAGCTTATAGAATTCTGTTCACTACTAATGACCATAGGAGGGAAGATAGAACTCCCCTTGTGGAGTCCCCACGTTTACTTGTTTCCGCGAACTTGCTACACCCAATTCGGCCGATGCTATGTTGCAACCTAGTATCCTGCGTATCCAGTTTCTTAGGATTATGTTGATCCCAACGAGTTCATCCTCTTGTAATATAGCACTGGCGGAATTGTTATTGAAAGCGCCCGTTATGTCGAGGACTACCCCCATTGCATACCATCCTTCGTTAAAGGCTTTTTAAATATGACCAACGACCTTTAACAATGCTGTTTCTTTAGATTTGTCCTTAGTATAGGCATGCTGGGTGTTGGAAATTAGATTGTGAGCTATTCTGGCTTTCACATATGTAAATGTCAATCAATATTTCGAGTGTATTTAAACGGAAAGATGTTAAACTAATTGGTCTGTAATCTTTCCTAATCCTAATCCTGATGACAGTACGAATTGGAATTGCTTTAAATTTCTATTCTTAAAGTAACCAGGGCTCGTAACATCCGTTCACGGATCGAAAACGATACGAAAGAAAATTGCGTGATACGTTAGGCAGTATAAGCTGAGTGGGAGAAAGAGTACGTTCACGTATGTCATAATCCGGAAAATTTGTTTTACGTGGCGAGTAGTACGATCATAGTTGCCAACTTGGTGCTTTAAGCACTAGATTTAGTGATTTTTGAAAATTAAAACGCCAAAAAAATTATTTAGTGTCTAGCGCTTTTTTAGTGTTTCTTTCTGAACTAAAATTACTTCGAGATAGTGAAAACCTGTAATAATGTGAAATATTTAAAGCTGTGGCAGCACTGAATTTATAAGAATCTACAAATTTAAATGGGCTAAAATACAACCATGATTGATAAAAAGCTGAAGTTGCAAACCTACCTTGTTAAATTCTATTCGCGTTGAAAATGCTAGTACGCAGGTAAGTTAAGTATTTTTTTTCTTTTCTAATTATTTGTACAGATTTTGTTTTTTTTTACCACCTGAGTAAAACACATCGTTTCTTGGTGCTGAATCCAAATCTGGCCTCACAATTGCTCTAGCTCTAGAGTTTTGAGATATCCTAACCCCAAAGTGCCAAAAACACGGTTTTTAACGATATTTGAGGTTATATAATGAAAACATGAAATTACTTGCTCTTTTTAATTAGGGCATCATTTTCGTTTGTTGCGATTCGATTTTTCTTTCTCGAGATATACCAGTTTTAATGTGCAGTACTTCGGTATTATGTTATGAAAAAAGCATTCCTTGATTCAAAAAACTTTGGTGGTAAAACGCTTTTTTCCAAGTTTTTGGTGCTTTTTGAAAATTAAAAGATGGCAACACCGAGTACGATATCATATATGACGATTCGAGCCGTGGTGACAGTACGAATGGAAATTATGGAAATCGAGGTTTTAGTTTTTTAAATTAAAATTTTTTTAGCAGCAGTTAATAGGTTCATCTTTCGCTGTCTCTATATTATCATCCGTTATGTTGTCTCTGTATGGTTTTTACCTGCATATAGATAAAAGTCTGTGATTTTTGCCTGGCGGTACTTTTTGGTGTGTTCGGAGTGTCTATGCCTGTTGTTTTGTTTTCATTTTTCTTCCTTTGGTAAATCAATTTTAAGGGCTGGAATATAACATTCGATGCGGCATTTGTTTGTTCGTTTATTATTTTGCCATCAAAGGTTTAATTTTTACAAAAAAGTCCACAACTACAATTACATTAAACAAATAAAAGAAATAATTGAGTAAATTAAAAAAATCAAATAAAAATTCTACTCGCAGTCAAAGGTACAATTTTGATCATATCAACTGCGTCATAAGTACTTCTGAAATGTATTTCGATAAGTAATAGCAGGAGCAGTAACACGTCGCATTTAAAGTGGTTTCGAAAAAAGATTTTTATTTTCCGAAATCGAACTTTCTTAATTTTTTTGTCTGTTTACAGGCTGATTCTGGATTTTCGCTTGCACATGTGTTACCAGACATTTTTATGAGTACAAAGAAATAAAGTATAAAGAAATTAGTGTCACTTGGAAAATTTTCCAAAAATTAAAAATATTTTTTTAAAGAAATAATTAGACTTAATACAAGGTAGCTGAGATAAACAGATTTTAGGATTTTATCAGAACATCCAAACTAAGTATCACTGTTGAGATGTTTGCGAAAAGAAACTTTAGCTATAATTTTTATAATTTTCAATATTACAATGTAGATTTCAAAATTTTTTTAAGCCGTCCTTAAAGAACTTTTTCGGTTGTCTCCTCAATTCATCTATTTATGACACGTTTTACGTCAGTTAAACTTTCAAACCGAACACCCAGTAAGGGTTTTTTTTAAATCGGGTGCAAGATCCGAGGGTGCTGAACCACTTCCCATTGTAAATCGTTGAAAATATCCTTCGTTTTTCTTTCTGGGTGTGGTTTTGCATTATCCTGTTGCAATACTGGACGCTTATATTTTTTAATATAAGTGCATATTTTACGAAAACATATTGAAATGTATGAATCAAAATAATAATAATATTAACGTGTTAATAAATATTTCGCGAATGGGTTGGCTGAAAAAATCCTGGCCAGGATATTTTTAAGTAAATATTCAAAAATTATTATTATTTTTTTAATTTTATACTCATTTGTTTAATGAACAAATTATATAGCAATCGAAACTATTAAGCCTATAGAACACGAAAACGTTGGGTTACCTATTTCTTCCTGGCCTACCTATCGAGTACAGGTATAATCAGGTAGTAATTTTCTTTCATCTGTTTAACGCATTCTATAGGCTTTATGCTTTCGATTGGCATATATGTAATTTGTTCATTAAACAAATGAGTGCAAAATTAAAAAAACTGAATTTTTGAATAGCTCGCGAAATATTTCCTAAGACGTTAAATTTCATAAAAAGTAGATTTTATCCATTAAATAAATTGGTGAAGGTCGTGCCCTTGTTGGATCTCCTGCTATATGTAATTTTAAGAAAAAGCTATTATAATAAGTTTGGCCGAGCTTCTCCTCCGATTTGTGGCGTGCGCCTAGATGTTGTCACACAAAGCGGAGGGACCTACAGTTTTACGCCGACTCCGAACGGCGATTGTGTCTTTATGAGAAGCTATTTTTCATGGCAGAAATACACTCGGAGGTTTGCCATTGCCTGCCGAGGGACGACCGCTGTTAAGAAAAAACTTTTTTCTATATTTTTTTTCGATGTTGCTTTGACCAGGGCTTGAACCCAGGTGCAGCGGAGTGAAAGCGCGCACTGCTTACCACTACACCACAGCGGCCGACAAGAAAAAGCTATTGTTTACTTTATATTCATACGGTCCATTAAGTATATTCAGGATTTAAAGTAAGTATGTCAGAATGTGCCGGCTGGTTCAGTATTTATTTCATTTAATTCCATTTATTTAAAAAGGGTGATTTTAGGATAGCAAGAATTTCCTTATTTTTGAGTATAGGTACAAAATACAATAGAACTTATATTGAATATGAGATAATAGAACAAAAAGAACAATTAAATGTTAAAAATTAAAACAAAATTTAATTACGGTTGAACTTTATTTTAATCTTAAATCAAATAAAAGCTAAATTAAATGAATTTTGATGGCCTGTTTAAGTTTCTAGAAAAATGAGAGTATCAGATAGCTTTGTAGTTGCTTTTATTTAATTTGTCGGTAACTAAAGTTGGAGTAAAGTTCCAACTTCTGATGGTATTATGATAAAAAATATGAAATATAAAAGAATGTCCACTTTGGCTAAAATTAACAAAAAACAGCCACCAAATGTCGAATGCATTAATATGTTAATACTTCACATCAGGAGAATAAATTAATTCCAAGTATTTTTGATATGTTTTTCAAAATTTTTATAGTTTTACACAAATTCGCCAAAAATCGCTTTACACGGCAACACACTATTAGTTTGACGCAGCACCAGCAAGTTGAAATTCGCAACTCGCAATTTTTATTTCCAAAATGCTTTCTGCAAATAAGCAAAAAGTTCTTTTTGAGTGTTTACACGGGAAAGTGGAATTTCGCATTTTGACAGCAAATTGGGTAGAAAAAGCACTTGCATTGCCACGTCTAACCGGACTTTAACTGCGAGAAGTATGTAAAAATATCCACCCTGACCGCGAGCTAAATAGAGTTAGCCCAAAATGCAGTTAAATATTAAATACAATCTTTTTTCGCAACTCAGCCTAATGTACGAAGCAAGCAAGTAGCACATGTATACATACATATGTAAGAAATGATCTAAGTGAGTCAACCGGTTTTCATCTGGGAACACTCGAACCGTTTGCTGCACTCAACTAATCAGAAAATACATATGCATGTGTATATAATCAAATCCAGCTTTGAAACCGTGATAGGTATCACCTTGACCTTAGCATATGTACTTTTACATACATGCTTAATTGTACTTTTCACCACTTCCGTCAATGCACTACCTCCCGTTTTCTTTCAACTAAACATACACCTTTTTTATATGCTTTTATTTAACTTGGTCATCCCGCGCAAATCGCGGAAATTTCCAATCGTTTTTAAACTGACTTCCCGACAAGTTAGAGACTTGAAATTTTCGGCATAGTTCCAATCACGATGACACTGCAATTTAAAATGTAAATGAATGCTCCATATGGTCCAGGGGTCTTCATTCAAAGGCGGTCAAAAAATAGTAAGATTTATGGCTAACAGAGCGTAATTTGCCAAAGAACGTAAACCCACAATAAAATTGTTAAAGCTGCCGGCGCGCTGCGGCAAAGCTATTCCTAGTCTAGATATGAACCTCGTTGTAGGCATCATATCAAGGAGATACAATTAAAAGACTCGCCCAGAAGAAGTTAAATATTGCGCCTAAATATATGCCATGCTACAGCGAAAATGGACGGCACGCCATTTCTTTAAATAAAATTTACTGCTGCTATATGTACATAGTACACACGGTGGTCAGGAAGCAAAGATAGGTTGCATAAAAATGTCGACAAAAACTGAAAGCAGGGTTGTATTTGTTGATATTTTTAGGTTAAGAATCCCTTTGAATTGAAATCCTAGCTGCTCCTGTTTTAAAGATATCCACATTTTACATAGTTATGATAGGACCGACTTTTGCGAAAGAGAAAAACATCCTTGTGCATTAAATATTCAACAATGTATGTGTGAGTAAATGTGTGTATATATATTATGTGAAAATATAA
>NW_016161525.1:34819-39756 GCF_001687245.7 Rhagoletis zephyria
ATCAGAAGTATATAAAATGTGGATATCTTTAAAACAGGAGCAGCTAGGATTTCAATTTAAGCGGATTCTTAACCTTAAGATATCAACAAATACAACCCTGCTTTCAGATTTTGTCGACATTTTTATGCAACCTATCTTCGCTTCCTGCCCACCGTGTACATATGGCCCAAATCGCCGAAAACAAAACCAAGGGAAAAATTGTTTCTGTCAGGTTTCGTAGATTTTGGATTATATCTAGGCCATACATATTCTAAGTTATCAGACAACATCAATATTAACACTAATCTCCTTCTCTCAAACATGAAAATTCACTTAATCTTGAGACACCTTTTAATAAAGGAAAATTAAAAAAGCACAACATGAAACTAAAGGGTAGTTTATTCTTAAGTTCCACCAGTTTTTCGCATTATACTTGCCTCTCTTCGCTTGCCTTGTATTATTTTGAGGTTAATAAAAAAGTATTCGATAAAAAATCAGCGATTAGCTTTCTATATGAAAATCACGTCGGCAGTATTTTTTAATGTAATGCCACAGTCCAAAATATTAAAAAGTTTTTGGCGCGGAATCCACCAAACTAAAAAAAGGGAAAATATAGTTTTCTTCGAGCATTTTTGGCCTTATTTCACACTAAAATAAAATAGTTCTATATACTCTTCATTACCAATATGTTTTCGGTGGATAGCTATTTGTAACGTAACAGTCTTTTGAACTAATTTAATTTTCAGGTAACATTTTTTTCCTATTTAGTTAAAGACCGGGCTCATTTTACAAGCAACATTGGAAGCTATTCAACGTGTTATTGTCCCATAATTAAACCTGTAATTTTTTTTAACTTACATAAACTAAGAAGATAAGAATTACGTAGAAAAATAAAAAACGCGATATTTGTATTATTTCAAAAAGGAACGAACTCAAAAGAAGCGAAATATGAAGCCAAAAGAAGAAGAAGATTTTCGGATTAAATAATAAAAAATGCATTGGAACTATTTCGCCTATTTTTCTAGTACCACTATTATTCTTTAAAATGCCATTAAAGCCGTTTTTCGTGAAATTAACCGCGAAAAGCTCAACATATTGGCGCAGTTCTAAGATCGAGTTCGAGTTATACTCAGAAAATTACTTCGGAAACGACCTACAGCTGTAGAGCATTACTTTGAATTACTTTTCACATCACAAGACTACTGAATTCATGCTACTTATTGCATAAAACACACTAAATACCTAATTATAATCTTATCGCTACACGTATATCGCACAGGTAAAGTAACAGTATTTTTCTGTAACGTACCAGTCCGACTATTTTTTACAAATATTGACCTTAACATTGATTTTATCAGTTCAATTAATACGTAGTTCTTTAATTCCATCCTGCAGCTAGGAAACTGTGTACCAACTTTTGAAAACATTATATTAGGAGAACAGACTTTTTCAATAATATACAGCAACTTTAAAAAGTACTTCCAAAAATTGTAATGCCACAGTCCGCTGTTGAAACATTCATAACTCCTAAACCAAAGGAGTTACAAAATATTTTTGTATATATTGAATAATCCCACATTCTTATGCTTTCAGATGCAAGAAGAAAAATTATCCGAAAATTGTATTCTCGCGAGCTTCAGCGGTATTTAAAAATTAGTGTGAGCCAAAATGTAATGTAACAGTCCGCGTTTTGGGCCATATGTATGTTTATAACTACAAAACGTAAGCAAACAACATTTTGCTTGCCAAGTCTTCTGTTCTCTTTAATTGCAAGTTGAATTATTTTAATATCTATTGCAAAAGTTTGTACATAAAATAAAATAACAGTTTTTAATATACAACGCCTTTATAAATGGACTAAAAATTATAAAATAAAATAATGTAAAAAAATATTTTTTAAAAACAAGCTTTTATTTAACCTGTACAATCAAAGGAATAAAATGAAGTAGTGTAACAAAAGATTTTTTAGCTAGAAAATTTTGTCAAAACTGCACTAAAATGAATAAAATAAAATAAGTTAAGATCTCGTTAAAGTTACAAAATCCATTTAGTGAAAGGAGTTATTAAAACTCTATTGAAAATTACTAACAATTTGTACTAATTTACTTCGTTTTTAAAAAAGCTTGTCGGCGAATTCAGTGTACATGCATAATTGGTTAGGTATGTATGTATATGTATGTATGCAGATATTTAAATGCCGGTTTGCTATTCGCGCGACAAGCTTTTTTAAAAACAAACGTTTTTAAAAACGAAGTAAATTAGTATAAATTGTTAGTAACTTTCATTAGAGTTTGAATAACTCCTTTCACTAAATGGCTTTTAGTAACTTTAACGAGATCTTAACTTATTTTATTTTATTCATTTTAGTGCAGTTTTAACAAAATTTTCTTGCTTAAAAATCTTTTGTTACACTGCTTCATTTTATTCCTTTGATTGTACAGGTTAAATAAAAGCTGGTTTTTAAAAAATATTTTTTTTACATTATTTTATTTTCTACTGCAGTGAGTTTACCTTCAGTTCATTGTACAGCTTAAGTTGGTGTAGACTTAATTTAACGTAACTTATCATTGAGATCTCTCCAAATAGCCGATAAAGCCACAAATGAATTCTTAAATTATATTCCAAAAATTATATATAAAAAAATAATAATTTATCTGAAAAAATAAAAAAAAAATAAATACAGAAGATAGATCAGTTTATATTAGGGAAAATAAATCACATAAAATGAGATCAGTCACACTAAAATGGAAGTCCACAGTCGGAATTTTTAGTTTCAACGCATGAAATTTACGTACAACTTTTTTACTTTCAACCCTCGAGTTATTCAGGTCCTTCATTTTCTGCAGGATCGTCATTAGGTAAACTGCATTTCCAAAGATGTTTTCAAAATAAATAGAAATGGGGGATATTTCACCCACCGGTGATAAAAAAAAATCGCAATAACCACAACGCTCAACACTAATACTACCATTCACAATCAGGTTTACTTTCAAAATTACAAGTCAGAATTGCATTTCGTATCAAATATGAAATTTAGGTATGTCCATTTACTTAAACGCAAACGGATTAATAATTAATTTGGCACAAAAAGGATTTTTAATGTTGACATTGTACTTAAAATCAGTAAATTGTACTTTTGTACTTTTTAAAACTAATTGTACTGAAAAAAGTATTGTACTTAAAGTATCAACACTGATGTGAAGTGCTTCCAAGTAAAATATTACACTATTGTGATCGATTATGTAAATAAATTGGAAAATTTCCAATTAAACATTAAAATATTTCTCAAAAACAAAACAAAATTAACAAAAAGTCATACATACCGAAAAACTAAAAATTTATTTGACTACATTTTATTGATCAAAAAGCAGCTGGGGCAGAGGCGGGCATAAATCATAGGAAATTGGCTGCCACGCTGAAGC
Source organism: Rhagoletis zephyria (assembly GCF_001687245.7). Lineage (NCBI taxonomy): Eukaryota > Metazoa > Arthropoda > Insecta > Diptera > Tephritidae > Rhagoletis > Rhagoletis zephyria. The sequence continues at coordinate 38,221 of NW_016161525.1, forward strand.
AGAATAAGCTTTCAGAGATGCAAATACGCAAACCGAGAAACGATTCATGTGCAGCAGACATGGGCACTTTTGCGAGCCCATTCCGCGGGCTTGATCAGAGGAAAATCATGGGCAAACGGGAAGGGGGCAACAAATCTTACTAATACACGTATAGCAATGAGAGCCACTGCACACGCATTCTGGAGTAAAAAGGCTCACTCTCCCAAACGTACGCCACATAAACTCCTCGTCATTTGAATAGCTCAACTTTTTAATCTTTAGTATTTACACTTTTAATTTTGTTTATTTAATATTCATTACATCCGATTTTAAAACTTTATACAGAGTTAAAAAAATGTCAACAAAGGGGTACAATAAAGTGCAAGTTTCAAGTGTCTGTAAAATAGCGGTGATTTTTGACAGTTTTTTTGGTGATAGTGCAGCGCATTTTCCCTCATACAAAGTATGCTCGAAAAACTTTTATATGGAATAAAATGCGCAGCACTGTCAATAAAAAATAAATGAATTTGAAAAATCGGGGCTGTTTTAGAATCACTTCAAACTTGCACTTAATTACACTATAATTGAATGGGCTACAAAACTGCATATCAGAATTTTTTCTAAAAATATTATTAACTTATTCACTGCAGGTCATTAGGACGGCACACTACTATGTTGACCTTTTTTAAGAACAGCTCTCGAGAAAAGCGAAGAAATCATATAAAATGCTGCCCAAGAAATGGAAAATAAACTTTCTTTTAAGTTTTAGTTTGTAAAAAATTTTAAAATTGCATTTACCCATAGAATATGCTATATCGTCACTAGACACGAATAAAGGCGCGAGCTCAAAAGTTGACGGCGAAAAAAGACGCATACAAAAATGTCAGCGGCAAACTCTTAACATACTTCGCTAAAGTTTTTTATAAGCATCTTTTTTCGCAAAATTTTTTGAAACGGTTTTTTCACCGTCAAAACACCAGCGCGCCTTTATTCGTATGTAGTGACGATATTTTTACAAAAAATTTATATTAAATAAGCAAACGGAAAACTGTAAATACTAAGAATTCAAATGACGAGGAGTGTATATGTGATCACTACCGCAAGTAAACGCGAGCTGAAAGCGTGATTGTGTTAGTGTGCCAATTACGTTTGAATGAATTTGCGTTCGCTTTGTTACGCTCTCGCATGTATTTGCATGTGATGCTTACGCTCTTTAAGCAGGCGCTCACTCTCTGTCCATGCTTGTATATGAGCAAATTTGACATCGATATAACTGTTGCCAACTTTGTGCCTTTCGCAAGAAATTAAGTGCGTTTAGGGAATTAAAAGGCGAAAATTGTTTAGTTTAGCGCCTGTTTTGTTCTTTGGTGCCCTTTTCAAGGCAATTTTATAGTAAAAATGTGATTCTATGGAGACATTGTATTTGACTAACACATATGTTAGTGTTTGGCCGAGCTTCTCCTCTGGATAATATGCTCCAAGATAATCCAAACGCAATATTTTCACACGGTCTCTATCAAGGAATCCATAGAATATTCTACTAATTAGCTGGGTGTA
>NW_016161525.1:40218-43838 GCF_001687245.7 Rhagoletis zephyria
TTATCATTAAAGTTAAAATGCCTTGGTTAAAATTAATAAAAAGTTATTTCATTCTTTGTTTACCGGGCCAATTGTTACATCAGTGGGCAACGACGCAATTACNTTAAAATATTTGAACATACAGCTTTATATGCGAAAATACCATTAAACACAGCAACACAGAATTGGTGTTCTTTTTTTTTCGGGGAAAATTTCGCTATTTTCAGTATTTCGGTGCTTTTTTAAATAAAAAACTTGGCGATCAGGGCTGCCAACTTGGCTCAAACCGTGCCATTTTTGGCACTATTTTACTTGAAATGGCACTGAATTTTTCAATTTTGCAAAAAGTGCCAAAATGGCACTTTTGAAAAAAAGCCAAATTTAAATACATTTTTGTGAAATCCTTTGCGTGTACTTCTTTTTCTCAACTAAAATTTTCTAATTTCTATAGTGTATACAACTGGTTTATCTTACTTTGACATTGGGCTTTTGTTTTAATTTGTCTAATTTTAATGCTATTGGGAAGAACTAAAGAGAATGACACCTTTTTTGGCACTTTTAATTTTCTATTTGGCACGTTTTAGCACTTTTTTATCCTCAATATGGCACTCCATAGCTATGTATGTTTGGCAGCCCTGTTGGCAAATTTGATCACTAGCTGACCTTCACCGAGTTCTCTTTGCTGGGTTCGGACAACAAAAATGGAAGTAAATATCAAACATTCGTAGTAGATGTGCATTTCTTATCTTTATAAAAAACAATTCATTTCTCCTCGTATCCTTGTACAAATAAGGAGCTAAAGCGGCCTTATAAGGGTCGATATCTGTAGACTGGAAAATCGACCAGCTAGTGGTTGAGATGTCATTTACACGGGACGATTTTGGTTGAACGACAAAAATTTACTAGAAAATCGACCCGTGTAAAGGCGCCTTAATCCAGCGAGCAATTATCATTAAAGTTAAAATGCCTTGGTTAAAATTAATAAAAAGTTATTTCATTCTTTGTTTACCGGGCCAATTGTTACATCAGTGGGCAACGACGCAATTACAGAACTTTAGACAGAGCAATATTTTTCGATCGGGTTCAAATCGGACGATTTTGACGGCCTATTCACGAATTCAAGTGTATTTGCAAAGTCGCTGTAGCTCACCAATGTACCAATCGTGTCGATAAAAAGGTAAAATATAACTTTTAGTTTGCTATTAAAAACCCCACCTCCTTTCTATTTGAAGAGTAAATTTGTTGATGCAACAAAACGGATCAGATTTTCAGTTGAGCGAAGTCGAGGACTAGGTTTCAAATTTTTTCAACAAAACGGAACAAATCTACTCCTATCGGAGCGAGGTCCGAACGATGGCTTATTGTGTATATGAGGACAATGTATGCTCTTTGTTTGGTACACAAAGTCAGTATTACCGCAGCCGTACTGCGATGAACATGATGTTTGGGGTATAAATAATTTTTTCGCAACTTTCATACCCTTCCTCCCGTAAACTGTTTTTCCCTTTCTCCAGCCAGCGCTCGCACTTTCGCTACTGCGCGGGCAAAAAAGTGCCCATGTCTGATGTGCAGCAACAGAAAGACAAAGGGATCACTGAGTTGGAAAGCGAAATACTTTCAAAGTGGAAGGAAACTGCATCGCTATGTTTTGGCATCGAGGCAGCGAATTTGCTACCTCAGACTCACCGAATAAATATATTACACTAGCAGAGAACCCGACGTCGTTCGGGGTAAACAAATCAAAATATAAAACAGTAATACAAATATTCAGTTCAGCATAATTTAAAGGAGACAAACTATTTTCTTTGTTTAAATTAAGGCATCCTTAGGAGCCATACTTTTGGCTTTATCGTGCTATAACTAATATATATTGATCATCACTTATACTACAAATTTTGTTCCATTATTAATATTAGATGGATTAAGGTAACGATCAAATTTCTATTCGATTAGCCGTTTTATTTAGCTGCACTTTTCTAGTTGAATGCTTAATTCGGAAGGAGTCGTATTCATTATGAACGAACCTTTTTCGTTTAACAGCATCGCGAGATTAAAAAACGATTTAATCTTTCCATTTCAAAATAACCTAAAAACGGTAATGTTTAAAAAAAACACACAGTTTTAAATAACCGAGTTATCTAATAGATAAATATATATATGTGTATCCCCTTTTACAAAATCATTTATATATACCTCCCATAGATACCTATGTATGCATACCAAATTTCAAGTTCATGTGAGTTATGGTTCCCAATTTATGGCTGATTAAATATTCCACGCTTACGGGATGTACAACGCCCCCTTTTGTAAACTCATTCATATTACCTTACTATAAGCACCTACCATAGATATGTCTGCATACCAAATTTAAATTTCATGTGGCTTATGGTTTTGAAGTTATAGCTGATAAAAATTCTCACGCCTATGGGATTTGCCACGCCATCTTTTACAAACTTATTTATATTTATCTTTCTATAAGCACCTACCATAGCTACACCTGCATACCAAATTTCAAGTTCGTGCGACTTATGGTTCCGAGGTTAAACCTGATAAAAAATTCCACGCCTAAGGGATGTGCCACGCCCCCTTTTACAAACTCGTTTATATATACCCTCCTATAAACACCTACCATTGATATGTCTGTATACCAAATTTCATGTTCGTGGGACTTATTGTTCCGAAGCTATAGCAGATAAAGGATTCCACGCCTATGGGATGTGCCACGCCCCCTTTTACAAACTCGTTTATATATACCCTCCTATAAACACCTACCATTGATATGTCTGTATACCAAATTTCATGTTCGTGGGACTTATTGTTCCGAAGCTATAGCAGATAAAGGATTCCACGCCTATGGGATGTGCCACGCCCCCTTTTACAAACTCATTTATATAAATCCTCATATAAGCACCTACTATTGATTTGTTTTCATACCAAATTTCAAGTTCATGGGGCTTATGGTTCCGAAGTTATAGCTGATAAACATTTCAACGAATATGGGATATGCCACGCCCCCTTTTACAAACTCATTTATATAAATCCTCATATAAGCACCTACTATTGATTTGTTTTCATACCAAATTTCAAGTTCATGGGGCTTATGGTTCCGAAGTTATAGCTGATAAACATTTCAACGAATATGGGATATGCCACGCCCCCTTTTACAAACTCATTTATATAAATCCTCATATAAGCACCTACTATTGATTTGTTTTCATACCAAATTTCAAGTTCATGGGGCTTATGGTTCCGAAGTTATAGCTGATAAACATTTCAACGAATATGGGATATGCCACGCCCCCTTTTACAAACTCGTTTATATATACCCTCGTAGAAGCACCTACCATGGATATGTCTGCATACCAGATTTCAAGTTCGTGTGACGTATGGTTCCCAATTTATGGCTGATTAAAAATGCCACGCCTACGGGATGTGCCACGCCCCCTTTTACATACTCGTTTATATTCAACAATTTATATTGAGCCCGAGGCCATTTTTTAAATGAAAATTTATTGTGGAAAAGCAACAATAATTTGAAAAAATGGTAGAAGTGATAGCTATTTCGGAAATCACCACATTTCCTCATCAGACTTCTTTCAGTAGGATTCGAACCGACGATCCCACTGACTCAGCCAGTTGCC
>NW_016161525.1:49248-50644 GCF_001687245.7 Rhagoletis zephyria
TATCAATTTTGAGTGAATTATCTTCAGTAGTTACTAAAATATCGCACTTTTCGTATTTCTGAAAATTACCGTTATATGGGAGGTAGGCGTGGTTATTGTCCGATTTTTTAAATTTTCAGGCATTTAGTATGCAGTACTAAGGCCAACAACTGCGCCAAGTTTGGAAGAAAATGGTGCAGCGGTTACCAAGATATACACATGTAACCATAAGTGGGCGTGGCTACGCCCATTTGCCAAAATTTTATAATATTCATGTTTTCCGTCTGAAACTCATTGCAAGTATCAATTTTGAGTGAATTATCTTCAGTAGTTACTAAAATATCGCAGTTTTCGTATTTCTTAAAATTACCGTTATATGGGAGGTAGGCGTGGTTATTGTCCGATTTCGCCAATTTTCAATACCATACGTCCTACGCCCAAAAGAAGTCCACGTACCAAGTTTCGTTAAGATATCTCAATGTTTACTCGAGTTATCGTGTGCAAAGACGGACGGACGGACGGACAGACAGTCACCGCTTAATCAATTTCTCTTTTCATTCTGATTATTTATGTATACATTTGTCTATATCTATCTCGATTCGTTTTTCCTGTTACAAACAACCGTTATGTGAACAAAGTTATAATACCCTTGTGCACAAGTGCGCTCGGGTATAAAAATACTCATTTATATATACCCTCCTATAAGCACCTACCATTGACATGATGCATACCAAAATATAAAATATTCCACGCCTATGGGATGTGCCACGCCCCCTTTTACAAAGTCGTTTATATATACCCTCCTATAAGCAACTACCATTGGTATGTCTGCATACCAAATTTCAAGTTCGTTGGACTTATTGTTCCGTAGATATTGCTGATAAAAAATTCCACGCCTAAGGGATGTGCCACGCCCCCCTTTTGCAAACTCGTTTATATATACCCTCCTATAAGCACCTACCATTGACATGTTTGCATACCAAATTTCAAGTTCGTTGGACTTATTGTTCCGTAGATATTGCTGATAAAAAATTCCACGCCTAAGGGATGTGCCACGCCCCCCTTTTGCAAACTCGTTTATATATACCCTCGTATAAGCACCTACCATGGATATGTCTGCATACCAAATTTCAAGTTCATGTAACTTATGGTCTGGAAGTTATGGCTGATTAAAAATTTCACGCCTATGGGAGGTGTCACGCCCCCTTNTATGTCTGCATACCAAATTTCAAGTTCATGTAACTTATGGTCTGGAAGTTATGGCTGATTAAAAATTTCACGCCTATGGGAGGTGTCACGCCCCCTTGTCTTATCCCAATTTTTTTCTCCCTATTATAGGCTCAGGAGTCATGGCAATACTCTGTCAAGATTTTGTTCGATTCTGTCCGTCCGTTTAGGCTGCAACGTGGCACATACA